>NW_016923809.1:0-8524 GCF_001483705.2 Eufriesea mexicana
GCAGTACTATAGACATTGTATCAAGCAATAATATAAAGATGTAAGTTACTTTGCAATTCAAGTATGATCAATAGACAGATTCATTACCCCAAAGGATACAGAAAATTGTATTTACAACAATGGTTATACCAATCTATACAGTAATACATGCAAGTGATTTATCTATACGCTGATCATCAAAGTTCTATAGCCAATGTCGATTGATCAATGTAGTGGTCAGCTACCGCTAGAGACATTGACAAACAACAATACAGTGCTGATAATAGCCATAAGTACAGAATTATGGTAGATGGATTAATGTATTGATTGATGCAATAGATTTCACGCCAACTCTACAATAATCAATGTATGCATTAATTGTGGCATGAGATATCTGCAACTGACTGTACGGTACATAGCACATCTGCCAACAGAGCACTGTAGCCGTTTCATTAATCAGGTCACTGATTACTTAAACGCAATAGCATATTTAGATTGATCAATGGATGGCATAAATAACGGTAGAGGTATGGACAAGTGACAATGCTCTACCACGTGTATCCGTCGAAACAATACTACAGCCATTGACTTAATCTGTTCGTTGAACATATAAATTCTCCAGAAATGGTCGAATCATCAAAGGAAGAAGCAATTGTCGCTGGAGGAGTGGACGTATGTCAATGAAGTACTGAGTGCTAGCATCATCACAGTACCCTAGCCGATGGACTAATTTGTTCACTGATGATAAAAGATTCACAGCCATTCCCTAAGAAACAATATATGGCACTCTTATGGCCAGGGACATTTACAAATGACATAACGGCACTTGCACCTCCACCAGCAGAGCGATGCAGATGCTCGATTCGCCTGTTCAGTGGTGATTTGGATTATGTAGCAATTCTAGGATGACAAATTACAGATGTTTTAAATCGCCAGGAATTAGCAACTGACACAGCCGCACTGATTACAGCGATAATTACAGCAACAAAATCAATGGATTGATTTCTCCACTGATGATATATGCTCCACAGCACTTCTAGATTAAGCAATGTAATATGCGGGTATATCTGGATATATTTGCAATTGACATTACGGTACTTAGTACATCCACCCACAGAGCTCTGTCGCCGTTCTATTAATCTATTATCTGACGGTCTGTAATTTGTAGCAATTACGGAGTAATAAAGATAGATCCATTACCCCCCGAGAAATAAATATCTGACTTCTGTGTGCTGAGTGCGTCCATCACCACAATACTGTACGCGTTGGATTAATTTATTCACTGATGACTTAAATCCTACAGCAAATCTAGAATGACAAAGCACAGGTCCACTATCCCTCTACACAATAACAATAGAAAATACAGTACTGAGTACAGCCATCATCTCAGAGCTGTAGTGGTTGGATTACAATGTACACTGGTGACGTAAATTCCCAAGCAATTCTAGAATGATCGACGAATAGCACGGTTATGGCAAGAGACACTTGCAATTGATGGTACGGTACTTAGTACATCTACCAAGATTGCAATGATGCAGTAAGATTAATCTGTTCACTGATGATTTATATTCCACAGCATTTCTAGAATAAAAATGGCAAATATATTATCCCTCGAGACATAGACAATTGGTAACACAGTACTGAGTACAGCCATCGCTTCAGTACCCAAGCAGTGGGATAAATTTTTTCACTGGTGATGTAAATTTGAAAGAAACTCTACAATAACAAGCGAATAGTTTGGTTATGGCCAGAGACTTTAAAGTTGGCAGAACTCTACCTTGTGCATCCAGCAAGAGAGCACTGTAGCCGTTGGATTATTCTGTTCAGTGATGGTTTAGACTGTATAGCATTTGTAGAATTATCAACCGTCAGTTCACATTTAATTGGTGGTGTGGACAAATGAAAACACAGTACTGTATGCAGCCATCCACACAATACCGTCGTCAATGAATTATTTTGCTCGCAGGCCGTCCAATTTTTTCAGCAATTGTAGAATGGTCGATGGAAGGATCTATTGTCATTGGAGACATTGACACGTGTCAACACAGTACTACGAACAGCCATCAATGCAGTACAGTAGGTATATGATTAATTTGCTCACTGATAGTTTAATTTCCGCTGCTGCTCTAGAACAATCAATGTGTGGATCAGTTACTGCTATAGAAATATACAATTGGCAGAACAGTACTTGGTACATGCACCAACACAGCAATGTAGCCATTGTATTAAAATGCTCACTGACCATATATTCTCTATAGCAATCTAGAATAATCAGCGGATTGGTCACGTATATTTAGTGGCATTGGAAAGTGCCATTAAACTTCTGTATGCATACATCTACGCAATACTATAACCATTGAATTAGTCTATTTGCAGACCATGCAAGTTGTTCAGCAATTATGGAACTGTTAATGGATATTGTAAATGCCACTGGACAAACTGACAAATGTCAAATTTGCACTGGCAACAGTTTCATCACAGTACAGTAGCCGTTGCAATAATTTGACCGCTGATAACAAATGTTTAACAGCAACACTAGTGTAATAAATGCATGGTACGGTTCCAGTTACAGATACTTACAATTGACAGGACTGTACTTGGAACATCCGCCAACAGAGCACTGTAGCCGCTGAATACAGCTATTCGATGATGACGTGTAGTATATAGCAACACTAGAAGGACAAAGGACGCTTCCACTGTAGCACAAGACATTAATAATTGCAATAACGGCACTGAGTACAGCCACCATAAAAGTGCTGCAGCCGCTGGATTAATCTGCTCACAGATGAATTAAATTCCACAGTAGTTCTAGAATAATCTATGTATACATTAATTATGCATAGGGATATTTAAGATCCCCGTTACGGTAGTTGGTGTATCCGACAATAGATTACAACAGCCATTGTATTAATCAGTGCAGTGATGGTTAAAATTCGATAGTATTTCTAGAACTGTCAATGTATACATCAGTCATGGCTAGAGGTATTAGCAATTCCCAGTAATGTATTTGATACCTTCACCGTGGAGCACTGTGCCCACCGAATTAATCTGTTGAGTGACGATGGATATCCTACTCCAATCCTAGATTGACGAAGGATTGACAGTCTTTACCGCTGGAGACATTGACAATTGACGACACGGTATTGAGTACAGCCATCATCATAGTACTGAATACGCTGGATTAATTTGTACACTGATTACGTAATTCTGAAGCAAGTCTACGTGCGTTGCGGTTATGGATATATATAATTGTTAGTACGGTTCTTAGTACATCCATCAACAGAGCACTGTATTATGCGACTGATCTTTTCACTAATGATGTTCACCGCTATGCAAGTATAGAGTAATCAATGTAGAGTACGGCTATGCCAAGAGATATTTATAATTGTAAGTGCGGTTCTTAGTACATCCGTCAACAATGCACTGTAAAATTCGGTTAGTCTGTGAAATGATCACTTGAATTTCACAATTCTTCCAGAAAAGCCAATACATACATTAGTTATGGCTTGAGATATTTACAACTTACATTACGACTCTTAGTACATGTACCAACAAAGAACAGTATCCGTTGGATTGGTCTGTTCATTGATGATTTATTTTCTACAGCAATTATAGACTGACAAAGGTCATATCCATCACCGCTCGAGATAATAACAGAAGACGACACAGTACTAAGCACAGCCATCATCACAGTACTGTGGCCGTTGGATTAATTTTTTCACTGAAAACTTAAATTCCACAGTAGTGCCAGAGTAAAAAACTTATACATTCCTTATGGCTAGAGATATTTACAATTCCCAGTGCGGTAGTTGCTGCATCCACAAATAGAGTCCTGCAGTCGTTGAACAAATCTGTTCAATGACGATGTAGATTCTGTACCACCTCTAGAAGCTCAAAGGATAGATCCGCTACAGCTCGACATATTATCATTTGCCATAACTGCACTGAGTAGAACAGTTATCACAGTACTGCTGCCGTTCGATTAATTTGTTCAATGACGATATAAACCATCACTGGTCACATTAACCCATTGTATAACTTGATTGTTCTATAAATACTATGGAATATAAATCATCAGTGTACACATTAATCGAACGGCTGCGGAACTGTGCCGATGGCTGTACCCACTAGTATTATGTCAATTGGATGTATATCGAGCAGTGACGGATCTGTCTTTTGTCATTCTAGAACGGCTATAGAATCCAAATCATCATGGAACATGTTACTCCAATTGCTTCAGTGCCATGATGAAGGATGTACAAGCTAACGTACGTGGAATTGAGATTGTGTCTAGCCATATCCGTGCTATTCATAGATTGCTCTAGGCTTCCCTTGACACATACATCGTCAGTTAACGAAGTAATACAGCGGCTACAGTACATTGATGATGCCTATACTTGGTACAGTTTCGTCAATTGTTAATGTCTTAAGCGATAATGGGAGAGCCCTTCGCCAGTCTTGATTAGCAACAGAATAAGTATCGTCATTGAACGGACCAATCTAACCTTTCCAGTGCTGTGATGAGGGACGTACGAAGAAGCGTAATGTCAAATGGAAATATCTATAGCCAGAACCGTCCTTTACATTGATTACGCTATACTTGCATTGGAATATACAACATCAGTGGTCACATTCATCCGACGATTTCAGTGCTCAATTGGTGGATGCTTCAACTATCGTATTGTGTATTTTAAATACCTCTAGCCATAACTGATGTACACATTGATTGTTCTGAAACTACTGTGGAATGTATGTCATTATGGATGAAATTTATCCGATGGCTACATTACTATGACGGTGACTGTGCATGGTACTATGTCGTCAATAGTCAGAAAGTCGAGCTTTAATGAATCTGTCTCTTGTCACTTAAGAATTGCTATAGAATCTAAATCATCATTGAATAGATCAATTCAACCTCTAATGTGCACGGCAGCTGAAAGTACTAAAAACTGTACCGTTAATTGTAAATGTCCCTAGACATAACCATACCATACACTGAATAGCCTAGACCTGCTTTTGAATATATATCATCACAGAAGAGATTATTGCATCGGCTAGAGTGATCTGATGGTGGATGCACCAACTACCGTACTGGGAATTGAAAATATATCCAGACATAACTGATGTATACATTGATATTTATAGTTCAACTGTGGACCTTAAGTCATCATTGTACAGATTAATACAACGGGAGCATTACTATTATGATGCCTGTACGCAGTGCATTTATGTCAATTCTTAATATATCGAGCTATAATGGATATGTCTTGTGTCATTTTAGGATTGCAATAGAAAGTGTATCATCATTGAGAAGATAAATCCAACGTTTATACTGCTCTATTGTTGGATACCCTAATTACAGCACGGTGAATTGTAGATATCTCTTGTCATAACTTCTGCATACATTAGTTATTTCTGAACTACTGTGAAATTTAAGTAATCATTGATAAGTTGGTCCCAAGTGGCTGCAGTATTGCGACGATGACTGTACCTAGTACTGTGTTGTGGGATATAAACATCTGTAGCTGCAAAGGGTCTGCCTTTTGTCATTGTAGAATTGACATGGAACACAAGTCATCATTGAGCAGATCTAACGGCTACAGTGCCTTGTTGGTGGATGTATTAAGAACCATAGAGACAAATGTAAATATCGCTAGACACAACTGTACCATACATTGACAATTCTAGACTAGCCTGCAATATGTATCATAAGTGCACGAATATATCCAACAGCTGGAATTCAGAGCAGATGGCTGTACTCGGTTCTGGGGTGTCAGATGTTAATATTATGAACGGCAATGGATCTGCCCTTTGTCAGTCTCGAATTGGCATAGAATCTAAGTTATCATTGATCAGATTAATCGAACGACTACAGTGCTCTGTTGTTGATTGTACTAGGAACCGTACCGCCAATTGTAAACGTCTCTAGCCGTAACCGTGCTGTACATGGACAACCCTACATATGCTTCGGAATTTAAGTCATTACGGAACTGATTAATCCAACGGCTACAGTGCTGTAATGAGGGATGTACTGAGTGCCGTACTGGGAACAGTAAATGTCTCTATACACAGCTAACGCACACACAGGTCATTCTAGGTATGCTTTGGAATTTGAATCGTCACTAAAGGGATTAACGTAACGGCTGCAGTAATATGGTGATGGCTGTATTCAGTACGGTATAGTCATTGTAAATATCTCGAGCAATAACGGATCACAATTTCCCCATTCTAAAATTGCTGAGGAATCTAAATAATCCTGGTGTAGGTCAACCCAACGGATACAGTGCTCTGTTGATGGATGTACCAACTACCGTACTGGGAACTGTAAGTATCTCTGGTCGTAACTGATGTATGCATAAAGTATTCTTCAACTACTGAGGAATATAAGTCATCAATGTAGAAACTAATCCAACGAATACAGTACTGCGGTGAATGCTGTGCTCGATACTCTTACGTCAATTGTTAATATCTCGTGCTAGGACGGATCCGTCCTTTATCATACTAGAATTGCAGTAGAATATATATCATTACTGAACAAACTAGTCCAATTGCTACAGAGCTCCACTGGTGAGTGTATCAGTACCGTACTGGGAGTTGCTCATGCCTCTGGCCATAACTGATGTATACATTGCTCATTCTAGAAATACCGTGGAATCAAAGTCATCACTGAAGGGATAGATTCAGCGGTCGGAGGGCTCTATTGGTGGATGTACAACCTACCTTTCTGGGAATAGGAGATACCTCTATACATAACTGGTGCATACCTTCATTACTCTAGAAATATTATGGATTTTATTCCAACACTGAACATATTAATCCAGCTGCTGCAGTACTGTGACAATTGCTGTACTCGGTAATGTTAAGTCAATTGCTATTATCTCGAGCACCAACGGATCTGTCTTCTCTTATTTTAGTATTGCTATTGGAAATACATCATCATTGAGCAGGTTAAACGAACGTGTACAGTGCTTCGTCGATGAAGGTACAAAGTAGCGTACGGTTAATCGTAAATGTCTGTAGCTGTGACCGTACCATACATTGATCATTCTGGAATAGCTGTTAAACTTATGTTATAAGCGAACAAATTATCCAACACCCAAAGTACTGTGATGATGGCTGTACTCTGTAATGTTTCGTCAACAGTTATTGCCTCGAACAATAATAGGGCACTCCATAGCCATTCTAGAATTGCAATAGAATCTAAGTAATCACTGAACAGCTTAATCCAACAGCTACATTGATCTGCTTGTGGATGCACCAGGTGCTGTACTGGGAATAGTAGATATCCCTCTCCATAACTGATGTAAGCATTGATTATTCTCGAACAAATATGGAATATAAATCATCACTGAACAGATTAATACAGCTGCTGCAGTACTGTGATAATAGCTGTACTCTGGACCGTTATGTGAATTGTTAGTATCTCGAGCTATAACGGAAATTCCCTGTGTCTTTCATGAATTGCTATGCAATCTACATTATAATTGGGCAGGTTAATTAAACAGCTAGAGTGCACCGTTGATGCATGTACTGCGTACCGTACTTTGAATTGTAAATGTCTGCAGACGTAACCGCTTCGTACATTTATTACTCTAGTATTGTTGTTAATTTCATGATATAAGAGAACAAATGAGTCCAACGGCTAAGGCGCTGTGATGATGGCAGTACTTAACACTGTCATTTCAATTGTTAATATCCCTAGCTGCATCGGATCCGCCTTTCGTCATTCTATAAATGTTATAGTCTCTACATCATCATTGAACAGGTTAAATCAACGGCTACACTGCTCCGTTGCTGGGCGTGATATGTACCGAGAAGAGAATTGTGAATATCTGTAACCATAAGCGTACTATACACTTGTCATTCTAGAATTGCTGTTAAAATTAAGTGATCAGTCAAGAAATTAGTACAACGGCTGTGGTTAGGGCCGTGCTCAGTATTCGTTCCTCAATTTTTAATGTTACGAGCTGGAATGCATCTGCTATTTGTCACTATATATCTGCTGTAGCAACTAAATTATCAGCGAACGCTACATTGCAACGTCTACAGTGCTCTGTAGATGAATGTTCTAAGACCCGTACTGCAAACTGTAAATATCCCAAGACTTAACCGTACTATGCATTGAAGAGACTAGACTTGATTTCGAATTTAAATCATCACTCAACTGGTTAAGCAAACGGCTGGCGTGTTCTATTGGTGGATGTACCACTTACCTTACTGGTAACTGTAAACGTCTCCATCCATAACACTTTTATACATGGGTAATTCCAGACGAGCACTGGAATTTAAATCACCATTGAACAGATCAGTCCGATGGCTACAGTGCTCTGCTGGTGGATGTTCCAAGAAATGTGCTCTCAATTTTAAATATCTCTAGTCGTGACCGTCGTATACATTTTATTACTCTGGACATGCTTTGTAATTTACATCTCGAACATCATTAGTGAACGAATTTATCCAGCGGCTACAGTGCCCAATTGGCGGAGGCATTATCTACCTCACTGGGTGTTTTAAATATCTCTAGCCGCAACTGATGTATACATAG
>NW_016923810.1:0-540 GCF_001483705.2 Eufriesea mexicana
CCCGCAGCAAAATAGAGCATATCAGATCCCAGTAGAGCGCAGAAATCCTCCAAACAGAAGTGTATACCACAAAAGTCAAAGCTACGCTTGCCTAACCTAAGAAAAGCATAGCATCGCCAAACATAGCCTAACTCCACCTTGCCGCCCTGCGCCACTATTTCCTACCTTCCCAGTGCCAAGCAGAATATACAAGGAGCGCAGTCGATCACAGGAGTTCGTGGCGTTTTAGTTTAAAGCACAAAATTCAAGGATAACCTAACTTAGCCTGACCCAACCTAATCGAAGCAAACGTAGCCTAACTGAGCATAAGGTACAAATACCACTGTTGTCGCCTTTCCCATAGTCCAGCTGAGCATATCAGGTCACAGTGAAGCACAGTAATCGACAGAAAATCAGTGTACAGCACAGAAGTCAAAGTTACCCTCTCCGAACCTAACCAATCGTAACAAAACCAAGCGTAACCTAATTCAATCTGATGTACAGCGTCCAAAATTGCTGGCAGAGTATAGTAGAGCACTGCAGAGAGCAGAAATCCACCGA
>NW_016923811.1:0-1768 GCF_001483705.2 Eufriesea mexicana
TGCAATGAATAGCGAAAGGACGAAGATATCCTGAAGTAACCTGACCAAACCTAACCTAACCAAACTTAGCGAAACTCAAAATAACGTTTCGAGACCGCTGCTGCTTGCATCCCCGTAAACAAGCGGAATACATCAGAGCCCAGCGGATCACTGGGATCCACCGAATAACAATGTTTAGCACGAAAGTCAAATCTATCCTGACCGAACATGGCCCAAATCAACCTGGCCAAACATAATCAGACACAAAATTACGTGCCAAAACTGATAGTGCTCGCCTCGCCAGGGCCGAGCAGATTATAGTATAGCAATGTAGAGCGCGGGAATACACGGAATAGCTCTGTTTGCTACAGAAGTCAATGGTAATCTAGCCTAACCTGACAAAATCTAACCTAACAAAACGTAGCATAACTGAGCATAAAGCCGCGACCACTGCTGCTGGAATCCCCTGTGCCACGCAGAATATGGTAGAGCAATGTAGAGCACAAAGATCCACAGAAAAGCAGTGTACATAATAAAAGTCATAGAAATCCTAACCAAGCAATCCTAATCTACCATAACGAAACGTAACATATCTCTACCTAACGTGCCAAGGCCACTGTTACTGGCCGCCTCAGAGCCATGCAAAACATATAAGAGCGCACTAGAGAGGAGATGTCCAACGAGCAGCGGTGCATGGCACAAAAGTCTAAGCAATTCCATCCTATCACAAACAAAGATGTCATATTCAATTGAAGCTTGACAAAACCTAAAGCGCCGAGACCAATACTGCTGGCCTCCCAAGATCCAAGCAGAATATATTAGAACGCAGAAGATGGGTGAAATCGGAAGACAGCAGTTCATAGCACAGGTGTCCGGACTGTCCTATCCTAACCTCACCAAACGAAACATAACCAAACGTGCCATAGCTCAACACAAAGAGCCCAGACCGCTGTTGCTGGCCTCCCCGGAGCAAAGCAGAATACACTAGAGCACCGCAGAGCGCAGAAATCCACCGCACTGCAGTGTATAGCACAAAGTCAGATGTAACCTTACCTAACCTGACCCTGCCTAATCTATCCAAACGTTGTGTAATTAAGCATGACGGGAGGAGACCAATATTTCTGGCCTCCGCAGAGACAAGCAGAGCATATTAGAGCATATCATAGCGCATGAATACACCGAATAGCAGTGAATAGCACAAAAGCCATAGTAGCCTACCCTAAGCTAGCCAAACGCGACTAGCCCAAACGCAACACAACTCATACTGACTTCACGAAGCCACTACAGCTCGCCTCCGCAGAGACAGGATGAATATACCAGAGCACAGTATAGCGCAGCCACCCACCATATTGGTCAGAATAGTACGAAAGAACGTAGATAACATAGCATAACCTGGCCTAACCTAACTTAACCAAACGTACCATAACTCAATATAACGTGCAGCGACCGCTCCTCCTGGCATCACCATAGCCAAGCAGAATGTAGCAGAGCATAGAAGATCACAGGAATACGCCGAATAACAGTGTGAAGCGCGAAAGTCAAAAGCGATCCCGACCAAACTTAGCCAAACCTTACCTAACCGACCATCACCTAACTGAAAATAACGTGCTCCGTCCACTATTGCTCGCTTCCCCAGAGACGGACAGAGTACAGAAGCGCAATGTAGATCGCAGAGATCCACCGAATAGCAGTGCATGGCACAAGAGACGTAGAAATACAAACCATACCTTCCTGACCTAACCTAACCAAAGGTAACCTAACTCAAACTAACGTGCCGAGATCACTATCG
>NW_016923812.1:0-1769 GCF_001483705.2 Eufriesea mexicana
TTTCGACTAATATCTTTGTGAGCATGCTTTCTTGCACGAATAAGGAGGAAAGATACATTTGACCTGCTGTGCGACTGCAATGCAATAGAACCATGCATGAAAGATCAATTTTACATTAATTTTCGACTGATATCCTGGTGAACGAACGTCCTCGCATAAATAAGTAGGTTAAATTCTATTGGCGTGCTATAGCCATTTTAATGCATTAGAATCTGACTGGAAAGTTCTATTTTGATGACATTTTCGATTAATATCATGGTGAGCAAACTTTCTTGCATGAATAAGTAGGAAAGATACTGTTGGCTTGCTATAACCATTGCAATGCAGTAGAGACTGACTGGATTTACCAATTTCATTGACATTTTCGACTAATATCGCTGTGAGCAAGCTTTCTTGCATAAATAAGGAGGAACGGGCCTTTTGGCGGGCTGTAGCCATTGCAATGCGATAGAATCTGAACGGAATGATGAATTCTATTAACATTTCCGACTAATATCGCGGTGAACAAACTTCCTCGCATAAATAAAGAGGATAGATCCTATTGGCGTGCTATAGCCATTGATATGCAATAGGGTCTGACTGGAAAGGTCAATTTTATATACACTTTCGACTGATATCGTTGTGAACAAACTTCCTCGCATAAGTAAGGCGGATAAATTCTATTGGCGTGATATAGACATTGCATTGCTATAGAATCTGACTGGAAAGTTCAATTTCATTGACACTTTCGACTAATATCTTCGTGACCAAGCTTTCTTGCATAATTAAGGAGGGAAGATACATTTGGCGTGCTATATCCATTGCAATGCTATAGAATCTGTCTGGAAAGCTTAATTTTATTGACTTTCTCGGATTATATCGTGGCGAGCAGACTTTCTCGCGTAAATAAGGAGGAAATATCCTTTTGGCGTGCTGTAGACATTGCTGTGCAATAGGGTCGGTCTGGAAAGTCCAGTTTTATTGACATTTTCGACTAATATCGTGGTGAACGAGCGTCCTCGCATAAATAAGTAGGCTAAATTCTATTGGCGTGCTATAGCCATTTTAATGCATTAGAATCTGACTGGAAAGTTCAATTTTGATGACATTTTCGAATAATATCATGGCGAGCAAACTTTCTTGCATGAATAAGTAGGAAAGATACTATTGGCTTACTATAACAATTGCAATGCAATAGAGACTGTCTGGATGAACCAATTTCATTGACATTTTCGACTAATATCGCTTTGAGCAAACTTTCTCGCGTAAATAAGGAGGAGATATCCTATTGGCGTGCTGTAGACATTGCTGTGCAATAGGGTCGGTCTGGAAACTTCAATTTTATTGACATTTTCGATCAATATCGTGGTGAACGAGCGTCCTCGCGTAAATAAGTAGGATAAATTCTATTGGCGTGATATAGACAATGCATTGCTATAGAATCTGACTGGAAAGTTCAATTTCGTTGACATTATCGAATAATATCACGGTGAGCAAACTTTCTTGCATGAATAAGTAGGAAAGATACTATTGGCTTACTATAACAATTGCAATGCAATAGAGACTGTCTGGATATACCAATTTCATTGACATTTTCGACTAATATCGCTTTGAGCAAGCTTTCTTGCATAAATAAGGAGGAACGGTCCTTTTGGCGAGCTGTAGCCATTGCAATGCGATAGAATCTGAATGGAACGGTGAATTTTATTATCATTTTCGACTAATATCGAGGTGAACAAACTTCCTGGCAAAAATATGGCGGATAGATTCTATTGGCGTGCTATAGCCAT
>NW_016923813.1:0-716 GCF_001483705.2 Eufriesea mexicana
TTTGTGCCGTACACCGCTTTTCTATGGATTTCGGCACCCTATTCTCCTCCAATACGTTCTGCTCGGCACTGTGGATGCCGGCGATAGGGGTCTCCACACATTAGGTAGAATTAGGTTACGTTTGGTTGTGGTAGGGATGGTTAGGATACGATATTTAGCTTTGAGATTTGTGCTACACGCAGATATTCGGTGGATTTCTGCTGCCATCCTGCTTAGCTCTGGGAACGCCAGAATTAATGTCCTGAGCCCGTTAGGTTGATTTCGGTTACATTCGGTTATGTTACGTTTGGTTAGGTCAGGATGGGGTAGCTTTGACTCTAGTGCTGCAAACTGCTATTCTATGGATTTCTGCGCTCTCCTCCCGTCTAATATGTACTTCGTGGCTCTGGGGAGTGCAGCAATCTACGTCTCGTCACGTTAGGTACTGTTAAGTTACGTTTGGCTACGTTACGCTTGCTTAGGTTAGGATAGGATGGATTTAACTCTTGTCCAATGCACTGCTATTCCGTGGATTTCTGCGCTCTGCTCACCTCTAATATACTCTACTCAGTTCCGGTGAGGCCAGCAATTGTGGTCGCGGCAGGTTAGTGTGAGTCAGGTTACATTCGGTTACGTTACGTTTGGCTAGGTTCTGATAGGGTATCTTCGACTATTGTGCTATACACTGCTATTCGCTAGATTTCTGCACTCTACATTGTCCTAATGCGCTCTGCTTG
>NW_016923814.1:0-599 GCF_001483705.2 Eufriesea mexicana
GATATTGGTGGAAAATGTCAGAAAATTGAATTTTCGAGCCAGATTCTATAGCATTGCAATGGCCATAGCACGTCAATAGAATCCTTCCACCTTATTTATGCAAGAAAGTAATATCACCACGATAATAGCCGAAAATGTCAATAAAATTGAATATTCTAGACAGATTCTGTAGCACTGCAATCGCTATAGCACGCCAAGAGAATGTTTCCGCCTTGTGTATCGAAGAAAGTTAGCTCACCACGATATTGGTGGAAAATGTCAGAAAATTGAATTTTCGAGCCAGATTCTACTGCATTGCTATGGCTATTGCACGCCAATAGCAGCGTTTCACCTTATTTATGCAAGAAAGTAAGCTCACCACGATAGTAGCAGAAAATGTCAATAAAATTGTACATTCCAGCCAGATTCAATAGCATTGAAATGGCTATTGCACGCCATGAGTATCTTTCCGCCTTATTTATCGAAGAAAGTTAGCTCACCACGATATTAGGCGAAAATATTAATAAAATTGATTTTTCAAGCCTGATTCTATAGCGCTGCAATGCCTATAGCTTGCCAATAGCATCTTTCCTCCTTATTTATGCAAGGATGTCAGCTCA
>NW_016923815.1:0-4406 GCF_001483705.2 Eufriesea mexicana
TGCATGTATGGATGAATGAATGGATATTTGTATGGATGTGTGAATGGATGTATGAATGGATGGTTGGATCGATGTATGGATGGGTGGAAGTACCGATGTATGTATGGATGTTTGTATGGGTGCATGAATGGAATTATGTACGGATGTATGTATGGATTCATGCATGGTTGTATGTATGGATGGACGTATGGATGGATGTGTGGATATATTCATGCATGTGCGAAGGGATGTATGTACGGATGTATGGATGGACGTATGTATGGATATGTGTATGGATGAATGGATGGACGCATGAATGGATGGGTGGATGGACTGAAGTGTGAGTGAAAGGATGGGAGGATGTACGGATGCATGTATGTATGGATGGGTGTATGTATGTATGTATGGATATATGTATGGATGTATGTATGGTTGTATGGATGTTTGGATTGATGGACGTATGGATGTACGAATTTATGGATGTACGGGTGTATGGATGTATGGATGTATTGATGTATGTATGTATGTATGGATGGATGAATGGATTAGTGGATGGATGTACGGATGGACAGATGAATGGATGTACGGACGTATAGATATACGTATGTATGAATGTATGGATGTAAGAATGTATGGATGTATGCAAGTCTGGATGTATGGATGAATGGACGTATGGATGGATGGATGTATGGGTGGATATATGTATGGATCGATGGATGGATGGATGGGTGGTTGTATGGCTGGATGGATGTATGGAAGGATGGGTGTATGGATGGATGAGTGTATGGATTGATGGCCGTTAGGATGGATGGTTGTATGGATGTATTGAGGTATGAATGGACGGATGTACGGAAGTATGAATGTATGGATGTATGGCTGTCTGCATGTATGAATGTATGGATGTATATATGTATGGGTGTATGGATTGATGGATGTTTGCATGGATGGAGGTATGGGTGGATGGATTTGCGGATGTATGGATGTATGAATGTATGGACGTATGGATGGATGGATGTATGGATGGATGTATGTATGGATGAATGGTTGTTTGGATTGAAGTATGGATGGACGGATGTACGGAAGTATGAGTGTATGGATGTATGGCTGTCTGCATGTATGAATGTATGGATGCATGGATGTATCGAATGATGGACGTACGAATGGATGCATTTGCGGAAGTATTGATGTGGGGATTTATGTATGAATATATGCATGGATGGATGGATGTATGGTTTGATGAGTATATGGAAGGGTGGACGTGTGGATGTAAGTATGGTTGTATGCATTGATGTATGTATGGTTGCATTAACGAATGTATCTATGGATGTGTGTATGGATGAGTATATGGGCGTATGCATGGATGTATGGATGTATGTATGGACGTATGTACGGATGTACGTATGGATGGATGTGTGCATGGATGGATGGATTTGTGGATGTATGGATGTGTGGATGTATGGATGAATGCATTGATGGACGTATGGATGGATGGATGTATGGACGGATGGACGTACTAATGTATGGACGTTTGTATGCACAGATGTATGAATGTTTGGCCGCATTTGCGTTATGGATGTACGGATGTATGTATGCATGTATGTATGGATTTAAGAATATATGGATGTACGGAGGCATGGATGTATGGATGTGTGGGTGGACGAATGGATGGTTGAATGGACGGAAGTGTGGATGTATGTATGGATGCTTCTATGGATGAATGTATGGATGTATGCATTGATGAATGGATGTATGTATGGATGTATGGGTGTATGCATGTATGCATGTATAAATGTACGTATGTATGAATGTATGGATGTAAGAATGTATGGATGTATGCATGTATGCATGTATGGATGAACGGACGTATGGATGTACGAATGTATGTTTGTACGGATGAATGGATGTCTGGATGGACGGATGGATGTATGGATGTACGAATGTATGGATATGCAGATGTATGGATGTATGTATGTATATCTGTATGGAAGTATGGATGGATGGATGTATGAGTGGATGGATGTATGGATGGATGGATGTATGGATGGATGGATGTATGGATGTATGTATGGATATATATATGGATGCGTGTATGGTTGTATGGATGTGTGGATGGATGGATTTACGGATGTGTGGATGTATGAATGTATGCATGGAAGTATGTGTGGATGTATAGACGTATGGATCGATGGTTGTGTGGTTGGGTGCTTGTATGAATGGATGGATGTATGACTTGATGGATGTATGGATGGTTGGATGTATGGATGTGTGCATGTATGGATGGATGGGTGTATGGAAAGATGGAAGTATGGATGGATGTATGTATGGATGAATGGTTGTATGGGTTGATGGATGCATGGATGGATTGAGGTCTGGATGGACGGATATACGGATGTATGAATGTATGGATTTATGGATGTGTGTATGTATGGATGTATGGATTTAAGAATGTATGGATATATGCATGTATGGATGTATGGATGTATGGATGAATGGATATACGAATTTTCGGATGTACGGATGTATGGATTTATGGACTTATGGGTGTACGAATTTATGTATGTACGTGTGTATGGATGTATGGATGGATGTTTGGATGTATTGACGTATGTATGTATGTATGTATGTATGGATGAATGGATTGGTGGATGGATGTATGGATGGATAGATATATGGACGTATGGATGGATGGATTTATGTATGTGTGGATGTATGAATGTATGGATGGATGGCTGTTTGGATGGATTGTGGCATGGATGGACGGATGTACGTATGTATGAATGTATGGATATATATACGTACGGATGTATACATTTATAGATGTATGGTTGTGTGGATGTATGAATGTATGAATGGATGGATGTATGGACGGATAGATGTACGGAAAAAAGGATGTATGGATGGATGTTTGTATGGATGAATGGTTGTTTGGATGGATGGATGTATGTATGGATTGATGTATGGATGGCGGTATGTACGGAAGTATGGACTTATGGATGCGTGGATGTATGAATGTATGGATGAATGGATGTATGGATGGATAGATGTATGGATCGATGGATGTATGGATGGGTGCTAGTGTGGATAGATGGATGTATGGCACGATGGATGTGTGGATGGGTGGATGTATGGATGGATGGATATATGGAAACATGTACGTGTGGATGGATGTATGTATGGATGAATGGTTGTGTGGATGGATGGATGTATAGATGGATTGTGGTATGGATGTACGGCTGTACGTATGTGTGAATGTATGAATGTATATATGTACGGATATATGGATTTATGGATGTATGGTTGTGTGGATGAACGGATGTATGGATGGATGTATGCGTGAATGGCAGGATATATTGGTGGATGGATGTATTGTTGTACAGGTGTTTGGATGCATGTATGTATGGTTGCATGGATGTATGTATGTATGGATGTATGGATGGATGGATGTATCGAATGATGGACGTACGGATGGATGCATTTATGCAAGTATGGTTGTGGGGATGTATGGATGAATATATGTATGGACGGATGGATGTATGGTTGGATGGACCTATGGATGGGTGGATGGGTGGATGTATGTTTGGATGAATGCATGGATGTACGTATGGACATATTTACGGATGTATCTATGTATGTATGAATGCATGAGTGTATGGGTGTATGCATGGATGTATGGGTGTATGTATGGACCTATGTATGGATCGACGTATGGATGGATGAGTGTATGGATGGATGGATTTGTGGATGTATGGATGTGTGGATGTGTGGATGTATGGATGGATGTATGTATGGAAGGATGGATGTATGGATGGATAGATGTATGGATGGATTTATGTATTAATGAATGGACGTTTGTATGTATGTATGTATGAATGTATGGCCGTATTTGCGATATGGATGTACGGATCTATGTATGCATGGATGTATGGATGTAAGAATGTATGGATGTACGGAGGCATGGATGTGTGGATGTGTGGGTGGACGAATGGATGGGTGAATGGACGGTAGAGTCGATGCATGTATGGATGCACGTATGGATGAATTTATGGATGTATGCATGGATGTATGCATGGATGTATGCATGGATGTATGCATGGATGTATGCACGGATGTATGTATGGATGTTTGAATGGATGTATGCATGGATGTATGTGTGGATGCATGTAAGTATGTATCTATGGATGTATGCATGGATGAATGTATGGATGTATGTAAGTATGTATCTATGGATGTATGTATGGATGAATGTATTGGTGTATGTAAGGATGTATGTATTGATGTCACTATGGATGCATGCATGGATGTGTGTATGGTTGCATTTACGGATGTATCTGTTGATGTACGTATGGATGAGGGTATGGGGGTACGCATGGATGTATGGATGTAAGTGTGTATGGATGTATGCATGTATGGATGTATGGATGTATGGA
>NW_016923816.1:0-568 GCF_001483705.2 Eufriesea mexicana
ATGGATGGGTGGATGTATGGTTGGATGGATGTATGGATGGATGGCAGTATCGACAGATGGATGCATGGATGGATAGAAGTATGGATGGACGGAAGTATGGATGGATAGAGGTATGGATGGATGGACGTTTGAATGTATGGACGTACGTATGCATGTACGTTTGAGTGTAAGAATGCATTTGAGCTACGTATGTATGGATGTATGTATGGATGGATGTAAGTATGTATGTATGGATGTCTTAATGAATGAATGTATGGGTGTATGTATGGATCTGTGGATTGATATGTGTATGTATGCATGGCGGGATGGATGGATTCATGGATGGATGTATGGATGGAAGGATGTATGGATCGATGGATGTATGGATGGGTGGATGTTCGGATGAATGGATGTATGGATGTGTGGGTGTATGTATGGATATATGTATGGATGGATGGCTGTATGGTTGGTCGGATTTATGGAAGTATGGATATGTCGAAGTATGGTTGTACGGATGTGCGGATGTATGGATGCATATATTTATGGATGTATGTATGGATAGATGTGTGGATCGATGGATGTATGGATG
>NW_016923817.1:0-9269 GCF_001483705.2 Eufriesea mexicana
GAGCGCAGAGATCCAGCGAATAACTATGAATAGCACTAAATTCAAGGCTAAACTAACCAAACTCACCATAACCTAACCCAGCGAAACGTAACATAACACAAGGTAACGTGCGACGACCATTATTGCTAGCCTCCCTGAGTCGAGCTGGGTACAGTAGAGCAATGTAGAGTGCTGACATCCACCGAATAGCCGCGTATTGAACAAACGTCTAAGCTACTCTGTCCAAACCAAACCAAACGTGTCATAAGCAAACGTAAACTAACACAACCTATCGCGCCGAGACCACTATTGCTGGCCTCCCCCAAAACATGCAGAACATATCAGAGGAAACTAGAGCGCATATGTCAATAGAATCGCAATGTATGTCACAAAATTCATAGCTTTCCAAATCTAACTCAGGTAAACGTAACACAATGAAACGTAGCCTATCTCAACAAAACGTGCCGCGACCACCATTGTTGTACTGCCCACTGCCAACCGGAACGTAGTAGAGCACAGTCGTCCGTATGTATTCTACGATCAACAGTGTATAGCACAACAGTCAAAACAACCCTTACAGAACTTAACCGAACCTAACATAACGAAGCGTAACATAACCCAACATAACTAGCCGAGACAAATATTGATGGCGTGCTCAACGCCAAGCAGAGCAATGTAGGCCGCCGAAATCTTCCGAATAGCAGTGTATGGCACGAAAGTCAAAGATATCCTGACCGAGTTTATCCTAACATAACCTAACCAAAGGTAGTCTAACGCTACTTAACGTGCCGCGACCGCTGCTACTGGCGTCTCCAGAGCTAAGCAGAATATAGTAGAGCAGAGTGAATCGCAGGAATCGACCGCATAGTCGTGTATAGCACGACAGTCAAAGCAACACAAACCAAACCAAAGCTACCACAACGTAACCACACGTAACCTAACTTAAGCTTATGTGCCGAGACCGCAATTACTTGCCTCCCCAGAGCCGACCATAGTTTAATAGAGGAGTGTAAAGCGTTGAAATCCACTGTATTGCAGTGTATAGCACAAAAGTCAAAGCCTCCCATGCCTAACGCAAGCTAACCTAACACAAACGAACGTAACAAAACTGAACCGAATGTGCAGAGACGCCTACATGCTGTCATCCCCATAGCCGGGCAGAGAGTACTATAGCGCGGTAGAGCGCTGAAATCCACCGAATAGCAGCGTATAGCGCAAAAGTCGATATTATCCTCATTATACTCATCCTAACCCAGCCTAACAAAGCATAACCTAAGTGAACCTAACGTGCCACGACCACCATAGCTAGCCTCCCAGTAGTTGAGCAGAGATTTGTAGCGAAATGTGAAGGGCAGAGATCCAACGAATGGTAGTGTATGTTGCAAAATCGAAGACATCCTTGTCAAACGTATCCAAACGTAACAAAGCCAATCGTAACCTAACACAGACTAGTGTGCCTAGACCGCTGTTGCTGACCTCCCTAGAGCCCAGCAGAATATACCACAGCAGTGTAGAGCCCAGGTACCTGCCGCATTGCAGAGTAAAGCACAGAAGTCATAGATATCCTGACCATACATAACCTAACATAACCTAACCAAACGTAGCCTAACCAAACGTAACGTGCCGAGACCACAATTACCGGCCTTCCAAGAGCTAAGCTGAACATATTAAGGAAAAGTATATCGCAGAAATCCATCGAACAACAGTTTACAGCACAATAGTCGAAGTTCTCCTAACCAATCGTAACCTAACCTAACCTAGCCAAACGTAACATGAGTCATCCTAACGGCCCAAGACCAATATTGCTCGCACCACTGAGAGGATCAGAGTATAGTAGAACAATGTAGAGCGCGGGAATCCACCGAAGAGCAGTGTATAATGCTAAAGTGTATTGCATCCTAAACTAACCTCATGTAACCTAACCTAACCAAAGTAGCATAATACAACATAATGCGTCGCGACCGCTGCTGCTGACATCCCCAGAACCATGCAGAATATGGCAGAGCGCTCTATAACACAATGGCCCACCGAATAGCAGTATACAGCACGATATTCAAAGCTATCCCAACCAAACTTAACACAACCTTATCTGACCAAACATTACATAACTCAACCTACCGTGACACGAACGCTATCGTTCGCCTCCCCAGATTCGAGCAGAGTATAGTAGAGCAACGTAGATCGCGGCAATCAGCAGAAGAGCAGGGTTTACCACAAAACTCAAAGCTATCATATCCTAACCAATCAAAACGTGACATAACCATACGTAACCCAATCAAACCTATCGCGTCTAGGCCGCCATTGCTGCCATCCACATCGCCGAGGAGATCATATTAGAGGAAACTTGAGTGCGGAAGTCCACATGATGCCAATGTATAGCAGAAAGGACAAAGCTATCCTGACATAACCTAAACAAGCTTAACATTTGCACACTATTGCTGGCCTTCACAGAGGCAAGCAGAATATACTAGATCACAGTAGAACGCAGAAATCCGGTGCATTGCGATGTATAGCGCAAAGTCGAAGATAGCCTATCCTTACCTGACACGAACTAACCTATCCAAACGTAGCTTAACATAACGCAATGTGGGAAGACAACTGTTGCTTGCGTGACCGCAGCCAAACAGGATAGACTAGAGCACAGCAGTGCGCAGAATTACATTCTGTTACGTTACGTTTGAAAAGGTTAGGATAGGATTGCTTTGGCTATTGTGCTGTAGAGTGCTATTCGGCGGTTTCCACGCTCTATTTAGCTGTAGCATGTTCTGCTGCTGACTGTGGAGGCGATCAATAGTTGCCTCGGCACGTTATGATGATGTAGGTTGCGTATGGTTACATTACGTTTGGTGCGGTTCGGAACGATGGCTCTGGCTTCCGCGCTGTACACTGCTTTTCGGTGGATTTCAGCACTCTACTGTGCTCTAGTATGTTCTCCTTGTCTCTATGGAGGCCGGAAATAATGGTCTCCGCATGTTAGTATGAGTTACGTTGCGATTGGCTTGGTTAGGTTAGGATAGGTTTTGGTTAGGGTAGTTTTGACTTCTGGGCAATGTACTGATATTCGGCGGATCTCCTCCATCCACATTGCTCTAGTAACCTCTGGTTGGCTCTGGGAGTCCAGTAACAGTCTTCGCCGCATATTTGAATGAGTTAAGACATGTTTGGTCATGATATGTTTGCTAGTGTTACGTTCGGATATGTTCGTCTTTTCTGCTAATCACTTCGATTCTATGTATTTTTGCGCTCTGCTCTCCTGTATTATATTCTTCATGGCCCTGCGTAGACCAGCAATAGTGGTCTCTGCACTTTAGGTTGAGTTATGTTACGTTTGGTTAGGATGGGCTTTTGGTTAGGCTTGGTTGCAATAGAGATGACTTTTCCGCTATACACCGCTCATCTATGTATTTCTGTGATTTTCCCTCCTCTAACATGTTCTGCTTTTTTCTGCGGAGGCCACCAATAGTGGTCGTGGTACGCTAGGTTCTGTCATGTAACGTTTGGTATGGTTGGGTTAGGATACGTTTGCCAAGTATGGCTTTGGATTTTGTGCCATACGCTGCTATTCGTTCGATTTCTGCGCTCTACAATGCTCTAGCAAATACTTCTTCGCACGGGGAGGCCAGCAACTGTGGTATCGAAATGTTAGGAAGAGTAAAGTTGCGCTTCGTTAGGTTAGTTTAGTTCGGGAGGGTGTGGATAGCTTCGGCTTTTCTGCTATACACTAGCAGTCTATGGACTTCTGCGCTCTAGTGTGCTCCATCGTAACCTGCTTGTCCATGGGGCGGCAGAAATAGTGGACGGGGCGCAATAGCATGTGTTATGTCACGTTTGGTTTGGTCATGTTTGGCCAGGTATGGTCAATATCCCCTTCACTTTTGTGATATGAACTGAAGTGCTGTTGATTTCTAAGCCCATCCGTGCCCTAGTATATTTTGCTTAGCATAGCGGAGGCCGGAAATAGTAGTCTCGGCCCGTTAGTTTGAGTTAGGCTACGTTTGCTTATGATACTCTTGGTTATGTCGAGAAACGGCGGCACCAACTATTGCGCGATGCACTGCCATTCGGTGGATATCTGCGCCCTGCTCTGCTCTGCTACACTCTGCTCGACACTGTGGTGGCCAGCAATAGCTGTCGTGACACTATACGTTGAGTTAGGTTACGTTTGGTTAGGCTAGGTTTGGTTAGGTTTCGTTATGATGGCCTTGTTCTTTGCGCTATACAATGCTATACGTCGGATTTCTGCGCTCTACTGTGCTCTAGTATATTCTGTTTGGCTCTTCGGTAGTCAGCAAGGTTGTTCTAGGTACGTCAGTTTGTGTTATATTATATCTGGCTATGGTATGTTTGGAAATGTTTGGTTAGTGCAGCTTAGACTTTTGTGCTATACATTGCTATTCGTTCGTTTTCTGCGGTGCACATTGCTCTCCTATGCTCTGCTCGACTATGGGGAGGCCGGCAATAGTGGTCGTGGCACGCTAGGTTGTGTAGTGTTACGTTTGGTTAGGTTTGTTTGGGTTAGGTTCGGTCAGCATGTCTTTGATTTTTTTGATATTCACTGAGATGCCGTCCATTTCTACGCCCCACTCTACTCTAGAATGCTCTGTTTGGCTCTGGGGATCCCAGTAATAGTGGTCTCGGCATATTATGTTGAGATAGTATACGTTTGGCTATGTTATGCTTTCTTTTGTTAGGTTTGGATGGTTTCGACTTTTCTGCTAAGCGCTCAGATTCAGCGGATTCCTGTGCTCCACCCTCCTCTAATATGCTCCGCTTGGTTCTGGGTAGGCCAGCAATAGTGGTCGCGTCGCGTTTGGTTGAGGAAAATTGCGTTCGATTAAGTATTGGTGTCCTTGAATTTTGTGCTGCACGCAGCTACTCTATGCATCTGCGCTCTACTATCCTCTGCTATCGTCTGCATGGCTCTGTTGATGACGGCAATACTGATTACGACCCGTTAGGTTGAAGCAGATTGCGTTTGACTATGTTAGGTTAAGATGGGTTATATTAGGATACCATAGACTACTGTGCGCAACACGGCAATGCATTGGACTTCTGCACCCTTCTGTGCTCTATCATATTCTGCTCGTCTCTGGGTGCGCCAGCTGCTGTGTTCGCAGCACGCTAGTTTGGCTTACGTTACGTTTGGATAGGTTATGTTAGGTTATGCTTCGACAGGTTGCACTGCACCCCTGTGTGTTTCTGCGCGCTACTGTGCACTAATATGCTCTGGCTGGCTCGGAGAGGGCCAGCAAATGTAGTCTAGGCAGGCTAGTTTGTGCTATGGTACGTTTGGTTATTTCATGTTCTTCTGGGTTATGTTGGGTTATCTTTGAGTTTTCTGATATACACTGACATTATAAGGGCTCCTGCTCTCTTCTCTCCTCTAATATGTTCTGCTTGGCGATGGGGATGACAGGAATATTGGTTTAGGCACGTTAGGTCGGGCTAGGCCCCGTTTGACCATGTTACGTTTCGTTAGGCTGGGATAGAATAATTCTGACTTCTGCGCTGCACACTGCTATTCGGTGGATGACTGCCCTCTCCATTGCCCCACGATATTCTGCTGGACTCTGTGGTGGCTAGCAATCGTGCCCGTTGCACGATAGGCTGAGATGTGTTACGTTCGATTATGCTAGGTTAGGTTAGGTTTGGGCACGACGGCTTTGACTTTTACGCTGTACACAGATATTCCGTGGATATCTGCGCTCTACTGTGCGCTAATATGTTCTGCTTTTCTCCGGGGTGTCAGCAATAGACGTGTAGGATCTTAAGGATTTGTTATTCTGCGTACGCTTCGGATCTGTTACGTTATGCTTGGATAGGATGGCTTTGACTTTGGTGCTGTACACTGCTTTTGGAGCATTTCCGCTCTCTGCTGTGATATAATATGTTCTGCTTGACTCTGGGGATGCCAGCAATGGTGGGCTCGGCACGTTACGCTTAGTTAGTCTTCGTTCGGTTAGGTTAGGTTAGGAGAGGTTGTATTAGCTTATGCACGACTTTGTGCTATTCTCTGCTTAATGGTGGCTGCCTGCGTTCCACTGCGCTCTACTAGATCCTGCTTGGCCCTGGGGAGCCCAGCAATGGTGGTAGCGGCAGGTTAAGTTCAGTTATGCTCCGTTCAGACAGGTTATGTCGGTTTGGGTTACGTTTGGATAGGATAAGTTAGGTTAAGTTTGGTTTGGTTAGTTTCGGTTATGTCAGGATAGCTTTGACTTTTTTGCTATGCACTGTAATTCTATGGACTCCTGCGCTGTACTCTCCTCTAATATGTTCCGCTTGGCGATGGGGAGGTCAGCAACAGTGGTCTAGGCACGTTAGATGGAGTTATCTTACGTTTGGTTACGTTATGCTTGATACGGTTATGCTAGGATAGATTTGACTTTTGTGCTGTACACTACTATTCGGTGGATTTCTGCTATCGACTGTGCTCCAATATGTTATGCTTGGCTCTGGGGTTTCCAGCAATATTGTCTTCGGCACGTTAGGTTGGGATAGGTTACGTTTCGATATGTTACATCAGCTTTGACAAGGTTTGGATGTCTTCGGCTTTTCTCCTGTACACTGCGATTCTATGAACTTCAGCGAACTATTCTCTTCTGTTATGCTCTGCTTGGCTTTGTTGAGGCCAGCAATACACGTTGTGGCGCGTTAGGTTGTGCTAAGTTACCTCTGGTAATGCTACGAACGGTCAGGTTAGGACAGGATATACTTAACCTTTGTGATCTACAGTGCAATTGGGTGGATTTCTTCGCTTTGCTGTCCAAAAGTATGCTCCGTTTTGCTGTTGGGAGACCAGAAATAGTGGTCGCGGCAGGTTAGTTAGTGTTAGGTTACGTACGGATTGCTTTTGTCACCATGGGTTAGGTTCGGATAGCTTTGACTTTTCTGCCATACGCTGCGATTCAATGGTTTTCTGCGCCCTACTCACGAATAATATGTTCTGCTTGGCTCTGGGGAGGCCAGCAATAGTGATCGCGTCAGGTTGGTTTGAGACGGGTTACGTTCGAATAGGTTAGATTGCGTTTGTTTAGGATAGGGTGTTTTTGGCCTCTGTGCCATACACATCTATTATATGGGCATCTGCGCTCAGCAGGGCTCAATCACAATCTGCTTGGCTCTCGTGAGGCCAGCAATAGAGATTGTGGCACGTCAGGTTGGGTTAGGTTACGTTTGGCTATGCTACGTTTGGTTAGGTTAGTATAGGATTGCTTAGGCTTTTGTGCTATACACTGCCTATCGGTGTATTTATATGCTCTACTGTGCACTAGTATGTTCTGCTTGGCTGCGGGGATGCCAGCAATAGACGTCTCGGGACGTTAGGTTTAGTTGTGCTGCGTTTAGTCAGGCTATGTTAGTTTGGTTCAGGACTGGGTAGCTTTGGCTTTCGTGGTATACACTGTTATTCGGTGGGTTCCTGGGCTCTTCTGTCCTCCACTCGACCCTGCTCAAATCTGGCGTTATCAGCAGTAGTGTTCGCGGCGCGGTAGGATGGGTTATGTTGAGTTCTATCACGTTATAATGGGTTAGATTAGGAGCTCCAGCTCGTCTGCTGCACATGCTGCGCGGCGGAATTAAGCGCTCTACAGTTATCTAGCACGCTCTGATTGGTTCTGAGAAGGCCAACAATTGTGGTCTCGGCACGGTATGTTGTGTTAGGCTACGATTGCTTATGTTACGCTTGGTTAGGTTAGGACTGTATATCTTTGACTTTCGCGCTACGCACTGCTATTCTGTGGACGTCTGCGCTCTACGTTACTCTACTACACACTGCTCGAATCTGGAGAGGCCGAAAATATTGGTTGAGGCACGATAGGCTATGTTATTATCCGTATGGTTAGGTAAGGTTGAAATGTGTTTGGTTAGAGTGTCTTCGACTTTCGCGCTATACACTTATATTCCGTGGATTTCTGCACTCTGCAGTGCTCTAATATGATCTGCTTCTCTCTGCGGTGGCCAGAAATGTTGGTGCCTCACGTTAAGTTGAGTTAGGTTACGTTCGGTTAGGTTATGCTTGTATGGGTTAGGTTTGAACAGGATTGACACTCTTGGTACAGACTGTTATTCGGCTGTCGGCTTAATTGGCTTTCTTGGCACAGACTGTTCTCTACTATACTCTGATAGACTCTGGGGAGGCCAGCAATAGTGATCGCCGCACGTTAGACTTAGATAGATTACGTCCGGGTATGTCAAGATTTGTTAGGTTAGGAGAGGATGGCATTGGCTTTTGTGCTGTACACTGCTGTACGGTGGCCTTCGGCGCTCCACTGTGATCTGATGTGTTCAGCTTGACTCTGGGAAAGGGAGCAATAGTCTCCTTGGTACGTTATGCTGAGTAATGAAACGTTTGTCTGGAACAGGTTAGGTTAGTTTGGGTCAGTATATCTTTGACTTTGGTGCTTTGCATTGCATTGCGGCAGATTTCTGCGCACTACTGTGCTCTGTCACATTCTGGCTGGCTCTGTGGAGATCAGCAACAGTGGTCTAGGCACATTAGGTTGCGTTATGTTACGTTCGGTTATGCTACGTTCCGTTAGGTTATGCTAGAGTAGCTCTTACATTTGTGTTATACATAGCTATTCGTTAGATTTCTGCGCTGCACATTGCTCTGCTATGCTCTACTCGACTGCGTGGAGGCCTGTAATAGTGGTCGCAGCACGTATTGTTGGCCTTGGCTACGATTGGTTAGGTTATGATAGTTTGGGTGATTATTTGATGTCTTTAACTCTTCCGCTGTACAATGCTATTGTGTGAATTTTGCGCTCTACTCTCGTCTAGTTTCTCCTATTTGGCACATGGTAGGCCAGCAATGGTGGTCGCCGCACGTGAGTTCGTGTTATGTTGCGTCTGGTAACGCTACGATCGGTTAGGATAGGACAGGATACCTTTGACCTTTGCGCTCATCACAGCGTTGCGCTGCATTTCTGCGCTCTGCTGTGCTCTAGTACATTCTGCTTCGCTCTGCCGAGTCCAGGAATGGTGTTCTCGGCTCGTTAGATTGCTTTATGTTCCATTTGGTTTGGTTAGGTTGTGTCAAGCTCGGTCAGGTTATCTGCGACTTTCGTGCAGTACACCGCTTTTCGCAGTATTTTTGCACACGACTCTGTTCTGCTATATTCTGCTTGGCCCTGCGGAGGCCAGAAACAGCCGCGGCACTTTATGTTGAGTTAGGCTACGTTTGATTAGTTCATGTCAGGTATCTGTTGGCTAGGATGGCACAGACTTTAGTGCAATACAATACCATCCGGCGGTTTCCTATGATCTACTATGCTCTGCTGAATTCTGCTTGC
>NW_016923818.1:0-281 GCF_001483705.2 Eufriesea mexicana
TGTATGGATGTATATATGTATCGGTGATACGGATGTTTGGATGTACGGATGTATATATGAATGTATGTATGGATGGATGTATGTATGAATGGATGGATGTATGAATGAATGGATGGCTGTATGGATGGATGGATGTATGGATGTATATATGGATGGATGTATGGATGTATATATGGTTGGATGGATGGATGGATGGATGGATTTATGGATGTGTGGATTTGTGGATGTATGTATGGATGTATGTGTGGATGTATCTAAGGATGAATGTATGGATGTATGGG
>NW_016923818.1:5401-11583 GCF_001483705.2 Eufriesea mexicana
GGATGTATGTATGTATAGATGTATGTATGTATGGATGTATGGTTGTATGGATGGGTGGATGTATGGATGGATGTATGTGTCGTTGGCAGGGTATATGGATGGAAGGATGTATTGATGTACAGACGTATGTATGCATGAATGCATGCTTGTATGGATGTATGTAGGGATGTTTTTATGGATGTATGTGTGGATGTATGGATGGATGTGCGGAAGGATGTGTGTTTGGATGTATGTATGGACGAATGTACATGTGTATGTATGGATATATGTATTGATGTATGTATGTATGTATGGATGGTGGATGTATGGATTGTTGTATGGATGTTTGGATCGATGGATGTATGCATGGGTAGATGTATGGATGGATGGATGTATGGCTGCGTGTATGTATGGATGTACGAATGTATGGATGATACGGATGTATGGGTGTGTGGATGTATATATTTATGGATGTATGTATGGATGGATGAATGAATGGATGGATGTGCGGACGGATGGATGTATGGATGTATGTATGGATTTATGTATGAATGTATGCGTGGATGTAGCTAAAGATGTATGTATGAATGTATGTATGGATGTATGGATGGATGCATGCATCGGCGGTTGTAGGTACGGATGGTAGGATTTATGGGTGTATGGATGTATGGATGTGTGGATGCTTGGATGGATGGTTGTTTGAACGGATGCATGAATGGATGTTTGGGTGTCTGGATGGATGGATGGATGGGTGTATGGATGAATGGCTGTATCTATGAACGTATGGATGTATGTATCGATGTATGCCTGGATGTATGGAAGGATGGCTGTATGGAAGGATGGCTGTATGGAAGGATGTGTGTATGGATGTATGTATGGACGAATGTATCTGTGTATGTATGGATATATGTATTGATGTGTGTGTGGATGTATGGATTTGTGGATGGATGTACTGTTGTATGGATGTATGGATCGGTGGATGTATGGACGGGTGGATGTGTAGATGGATGGAAGTACGGATTGATGGATTTATGGATATATGGATGTGCGGATGTATGGATGAATGTATGGCTGGATGTATGTATGGATGACCGTACGGATGCATGTATAGATGTATGCACGGATGTATGGATGGATGGATGGATTTATGGATGGATGGTTTTATGGATGTATGGATGTATGAATGTATGGATGTATGGTTGGACGGATGTACGGATGGATGGATATATGGAAGTATGGATGTATGGATCTATGGATGTGTGTGTGGATGAATGGTTGGGTGGATGGACGGAACAATCAATGAATGGATGGGTGGATGAACGGATGCGTGGATGGGTGGATGGGTGTATGGATGAATTTGTGGATGGACGGATGTACGGATGGATGGATATATGGATGTATGTATGGGTGCTTGTATGGTTGTATGTATGGATGAATGCATGTATCTAAGTACGGATGTATATATGGTTGTATGCATGGATATATGTATGGGTGTTTGTATGGATGTATGAATGGATGTATGCATAGATGTATGTAAGGATGTATGTATGGATATATGTATGGTTGAATGTATGTTTGTATGTATGGGTGTATGTATTCATGTATGAATGATTGTATGGATTGGTGGGTTGATGTATGGATGGCCGGATGTATGGATCGATCGATGTATGGATTGGTGGATGTATGGATGAATGGATGTATGGATGTATGGATGTATGGATGGATGGATGTATGTATTGGTGTATGTATGAATGTAATGATGGATTGATGGATTGGTGTGTTGATGTATGGATGGATGGATGTATGGATCGATCGATGTATGGATGGGTGGATGTATGGATGGATGGATGTATGGATGTATGGATGTGTGGATGGATGGATGTATGTATTGGTGTATGTATGAATGTAATGATGGATTGATGGATTGGTGGGTTGATGTATGGATGGATGGATGTATGGATCGATCGATGTATGAATGGGTGGATGTATGGATGGGTGGATGTATGGATGGATGGATGTATGGAAGGATGGATGGATGTATGGGAGGATGGATGTATGGATGTATGGATGTATGTATGGGTGGATGTTTGAATGTATGCATGTATTTGAGTTAAGAATGTATGTATGCATGGATGTACGAATGTATGGATGTCCGGATGCATGGATGTATGGATGAGTGGGTGGATGAATGGATGTGTGGATGGACGGAAGAACGGATGTATGTATGGATGATTGTTTGGATAAACGTATCGATGTATGGATGGATGTATGTAAGAATGTATGCATGGATGCATGTATGGATGAATGTATAGGTGTATGTATGGATCTGTGTATTGATGTGTGTATGGCTGCATGAAAGGATGGATGGATTGGTGGATGGATGTATGGATGGAAGGATGTAAGGATCGATGGATGTATGAATCGGTGGATGTTTGGTTGGATGGATGTAAAGAAGTATGGATGTATGAGTGGATGTATGTATGGATGGATGTCTGTATGGATGGGTGGAATTGTGTGTGTATTGAGGTACAGATGGACGAATGTACGGATGTACGGATGAATGGATTTGTATATGTATGGATGTACGGATGGATGGATGGATGTATGTATGGATGTATGGATCTATGGATGTGTGTGTGGATGAATGGTTGGGTGGATGGACGGAAGAATGAACGAATGGATGGGTGGATGAACCGATGCGTGGATACGTGAATGGGTGTATGGATGAATGGATAGATGGATGGGTGTATGGATGCATGGATGATCAGATGGATGGATGTATGGATGTATGTATGGATGTTTGTATGGTTGTATGTATGGATGTATGCATGGATGTACGTTTGGATGTATGTATGGTTGTATGCATGGAAATATGTATGGGTGTTTCTATGAATGTATGTATGGATGTATTAATGGGTGTATGTAAGGATGTATTTATGGATGTATGTTTGGTTGAATGTATGGGTGCATGTATGGGTGTATGTATTGATGTATGTATGGTTGTATGGATGGAAGGATGAATGGGTCTTTGGATTGATGTACGGATGGATGGATGTACGGTAGGATGGATGTATGGATGGATTGATGTATGGATGTGTGGCTTTATGGATGAATGGATGGATGGATGGATGTATGGATTTATATATGTATGGATGTAAGGATGGATGGATGTATGTATCGATATATGTATGGATGGATGGATGTATGGATGGATGGATGAATGGATGGATGGATGGATGTATGGATGGATTGAGGAACTAATGGACGGATGTACGAATGAATGGATTTATGTATATATGGATGTATGTATGGATGTTTGAATGGTTGTATGTATGGATGTATGGATGTATATACGTATGGATGTATGAATGGGTGGATGTATGGATGGGTGGATGTATGGATGGATGGATGTATGGAAGGATGGATGTATGGATGTATGGAAGTATGTATGGGTGGATGTTTGAATGTATGCATGTATTTGAGTTATGAATGTATGTATGCATGGATGTACGAATGTATGGATGTCCGGATGCATGGATGTATGGATGTGTGGGTGGATGAATGGATGTGTGGATGGACGGATGTATGGACGTTTGTATGGATGTATGCAAGGATGTATGCATGGATGTATGTATGGATGTGAGTATGGATGTATGTATGGATGTATGCATGGATGTATGTAAGGATGGTTGAGTGTATGGGTGGATGGATTTATGGATGTATGGGTGTGTGGATTTATGGATGTACGGCTGAATGGATGTATGGTTGGATGGAGGCATGGCTGGATGGATGTATGAATGTATGGATGAATGTATGTATGGGTGTTTGAATGTATGGACGTATTTGCGTTATGTATGTGTGGATGATTGTATGTACGAATGAATGTATGGGTTTATGAATGGATCTCAGTATTGATATGTGTATGGATGCATGGCGGGGTGGATGGATTGGTGGATGAATGTATGGATGGAAGGATGTATGTATCGATGGATGTATGGATGGGTGGATGTTTTGATGGATGGATGTACCGAATGATGGAAGTGCGAATGGGCGGGTTTATGTGTGTATGGTAGGGCGGATATATGGATATATACATGCATGGTTATATGAATGTATAGATTTATGGATCGACGGATATATGAATGGGAGGATGTATGGATGGGCGGATATACGGATGGATGGATGTATGGAGGTATGGATGGGTGTATGGATGCATGTATGGATGGATGGCAGTATGGGTGGTTGGATGTATGGATGGATTGAGGTACGGATGGACGGTTGTACGGACGTGTGTAAGTATGTATGGATGTATGTAAGGGTGCATGTATGCATGTATGTATGGATGTATGTATGGGAGTATGTACAGTTGTATGTATTGATGTACGTATGGACGATTGTATGGATGTATGTTTGGATGTATGTATGGATGGATGAGTGAATTGGTGAATGGAATTATGGATGTATGGGTGTGTGGATGTATGGGTGTATGGATGAATGGATGTATGGTTGGATGGATGTATGAATGTGTGGATGTATGTATGTATGAATGTTTGAATGTATGGTTGTGTTTGCGTTATGTATGTATGGATGATTGTATGTACGAATGAATTTATGGGTGTATGTGTGGATCTCTGTATTGATATGTGTATGGATGCATGGCGGGATGGATGGATTTGTGGTTGGATGTACGGATGGAAGGATGTATGAATCGATGGATGTATGGATGTGTGGACGTTTTTATGGATGGATGAATCGAATGATGGAAGTACGAATGGACGGGTTTATGTGTGTATGGACGTGTGGATATATGGATGTATCCACGCATGGGTGTATGAATGGATATATTTATGGATGGATGGATGTACGAATAGGAGGATGTATGGATGGGCGGATATACGGATGGGTGGATGTATTGAGGGATGGATGGATGCATGGTTGCATGTATGGATGGATGGATGCATGAATGTATGGATGTATGGATGGATGGATGTATGAATGGATGGATGTATGGATGGATGGATGTATGGATGTATGTATGGATGTATGTATGAATGTATGCGTGGATGTAGTTAAAGATGTATGTATGAATGTATGTATGGATGTATGGATGGATGGATGCATCGGCGGTTGGAGGTACGGATGGTAGCATTTATGGATGTATGGATGTGTGGGTGTATGGGTGCTTGGATGGATGGTTGTGTGAACGGATGCAAGAATGGATGTATGGGTGCCTGGATGGATGGATGGATGGATGTATGGATGAATGGCTGTATCTATGAACGTATGGATGTATGTATCGATGTATGCCTGGATGTATGGAAGGATGGCTGTATGGAAGGATGGCTGTATGGAAGGATGTGTGTATGGATGTATGTATGGACGAATGTATCTGTGTATGTATGGATATATGTATTGATGTGTGTGTGGATGTATGGACTTGTGGATGGATGTATTGTTGTATGGATGTATGGATCGGTGGATATATGGAAGGATGGCTCTATGGATGGATGGATGTATGGATGGCTTGACGTATGGATGGACGGATGTACGTATGAATGGATGTATGGATGTATATGTGTATGGATATATGGATGAATGGAAGTATCGGTGGATGGCATTACGGATGGTAATATTTATGGATCTATGGATGTGAGGATGTACAGATGTGTGGATGCATGTATATATGGATGGATGTATTTATGGATATATGTATGTATGTATGGATGGATTGATGAATGAGTGCATGGATGTATAGATGTATGTATGGATGTACCTATGGTTGGATGGACGTATGGATGGATGGATGGAAGTACGGATTGATGGATTTATGGGTACATGGATGTGTGGATGTATGGATGTATGTACGGATGAACGTATGGATGTATGTGTCGATGCATGTATGGATGTATGTATGTGTGGATGTATGGAAGGATGGCTCTATGGATGGATGGATGTATGGATGGTTTGAGGTATGGATGGACGGATGTACGTATGAACGGATGTATGGATGTATATATGTATGGATATATGGATCTATGGAAGTATCGATGGATGGGAGTACGGATGGTAATATTTATGGATCTATGGATGTGAGGATGTATAGATGTGTGGATGCATGGATATATGGATGGATGTATGTATGGATATATGTATGTATGTATGTACGGACGTACGAAAGTATGGTTGATGCGGATGTATGGATG
>NW_016923818.1:14928-17384 GCF_001483705.2 Eufriesea mexicana
TAAAGATTTATGGATGCATGTGTGTAAGGATTTATGTATGTGTGTATGGATGTCTGTGTGGATGTATGTATGGATGTATGCATGGATGTATGTATGGATGTATCTACGGATGTATGCATGGATGTAAATATGGTCATTTTTAAGGATGTATGTATGGATGTATGTGTGGATGTATCTAAGGAGGAATGTATGGATGTATGGATGTATGTTTTGATGTATGTATGGATGTATAGATGGTTGAATAGATTGGTGGATGGACGCATGTATGGATGGATGTATGGACGAATGGATGTATGCATGGATGTATGTATGGATGCTTGAATGGATGTTTGTACGGATGTAAATATGTATGTATGGATGAATGTATGGAAGTTTGTGTGCATGGATGAATGTATGGACGAATGTATCTGTGTATCGATTGATATATGTATTGATGTGTGTATGGATGTATGGATGGGTGGATGGACAGATTGCTGTACGGATGTATGGATCGATGCATGTATGGATGGGTGGATGTATTGGTGGATGGATGTATGGATGTATGGATATACGCATCGATGAGCGTATGGATCGAATGGTGTATGAATGGATGGATGTATGGGAGGGCAGACGTATGCCTGTATGGATGTGCGGGTGGATGAATGGATGGGTGGATGAACTGAAGTGTGGGTGAATGGATGGGTGGAAGAACGGATGCCTGGATGGGTGGAAGGTCGTATGTATAGGTGCATGTATGAATGGATGTGTGGATGTATGAATGTATGGACGTGTGGGTGTATGGATGGATGGATGTATGGATGAAGGTATTGATGCATGTATCGATGTATGTATGGATGTATAGATGTATAGATGTATGGATGGACGTATGTATGGATGGATGGATGTATGGATGAAGGTATTGATGCATGTATCGATGTATGTATGGATGTATAGATGTATAGATGTATGGATGGACGTATGTATGGATGGATGGATGTATGGATGAATGGGTGTATCGATGGATGGAAGTACGGATTTATGGATTTATGGGTATATGGATGTGTGAATGTATGGATGTATGTATGGATGGATGGATGTATGGATGAAGGTATTGATGCATGTATCGATGTATGTATGGATGTATGGATGTATAGATGTATGGATGGACGTATGTATGGATGGATGCATTTATGAATGGATGGATGAATGGACGAATGTATGGATGGATGAATGGATGTTCAGATGGATGTACTTATGGATGGATTTATGTATGAATGGATGGATTGATGGACGCATCGGTGGATGGATATATGCACGGATATATGTACGGATGTTTGCATGTATGGTTGTATATATGTATGGATGGATGGATGTATGGATGCATATGTGTATGGGTGTATGGGTGGATGGATGAATGATTGGATGGATGTATGGATGTATGGATGTATGGATGTATGTTCGGATGTATGTATGGGTGTATGTATGGTTGGATGGAAGTTTGGATAGATGGATTTATGGATGTGTGTATGTATGGATGTATGGATGGATGGATGTATGGTTGGATAAATGTATGGATCGATGGATGTATGGTTGGGTGCTTGTATGGATTGAAGGTTGTATGGTACGATGGATGTATGGATGGGTGGATATATGAATGGATGGATGTATGGCAAGGTGGATGCATATATGGTTGTATGTAAGGATGTATGTATGGATATATGTTTGGATGAAAATGGATTGATGTACGAATGTATGGATGTACGGATGAATGGATGTACGGCTTTATATACGAATGGATGTATGTATGTATGGATGTATGGATGTGTGGGTGTGTGGACGGATGCATGTATAGGTGTATATATGTGTGGATGGCAGGATGAATGGATGGATGTATTGATTTACAAATGAATGGATGCATGAGTGCAAGGATGTATGGATGTATTTATGGATGTTTGTGTCGATGTATGTTTGGATGTACGCATGGATGTATGTATGGATGTATGCACGGATGCATGCATGGATGTAAGTATGGTTGTTTTTATGGATGCATGTATGGATGTTTGTGTGGATGTATCTAAGTATGAATGTATGGATGTACGGATGGATGAATGTATGATTGAATGTATGGATGAATGTTTTGGTGTATGTATGGATGTATAGATGCATGGATGGCCTGGTGGATGGACGTATGTATGGACGGATGTATGGGTCGATAGATGTATGGATCGGTTGATGTATGGATGGATGGATGTATTGTACGATAGATGTATGTCTGTATGTATGTGCGGGTGGATGAATGGATGGGTGAATGAACTGAAGAGCGGGTGAAGGGATGGTTGGAAGAACGGATGTGTGGATGGATGGAGGGCGTATGTATGGATGCAAGAATGGATGGATGTTTGGATGTATGTACAGATGTCTGTATGGATATATCTATGGATGTATGTATGGATGTGTGTATGGATGTATGTGTGGAT
>NW_016923819.1:0-490 GCF_001483705.2 Eufriesea mexicana
AAGCCAGCAGTAGCGGTCAGGGCACGATAGGGTTTGTTAGGCTACGTTTGTTAATGTTACTCTAGGTTAGGGTAGGTTATGGTAGCTTTGACTTTTGTGCTACGCACTGCTATTAGGACGATTCCAGCGGTCTGCATTGCTCTGCTATACTCTGCACAGCTCTCGTGAGACAAGCAACGGCTTTCATTTCACGTCAGTTTGTGTTACGTTACGTCTGCGTATGCTGCGATTGGTTAGGTTAGGATAGGGTAGCTTTGACTTTTGCGCTGTACGCTGATATTCGTTGCTTTTCTGCACATCATTACTCTACTATACTCTGCTCGACTCTGGGGAGACCAGCAATAGTGGTCTCGGCCCGTTACGTCGAGTTAGGTTGCGTTTGGTATCGTTATGTTCGTTTGGGTTGGGTTCGGTTTGATTGCACTTTCGTGGTTTGCGCTGCTAACCGATGGATTTCCACGGACCACTGTGCTCTAATTTGCTCTGCTTG
>NW_016923820.1:0-527 GCF_001483705.2 Eufriesea mexicana
TCAATAAAATTAAATTTTCCAGCCAGATTCTACAGCATTGCATTGGCTATAGCTCGCCAGTGGTATCTTTCCTCCTTATTTATGCAAGGATGACATCTCACCACGATATTAGTCGAAAATGTCAATAAAATTAAATTTTCCAGCCAGATTCTACAGCATTGCATTGGCTATAGCTCGCCAGTGGTATCTTTCCTCCTTATTTATGCAAGGATGACATCTCACCACGATATTAGTCGAAAATGTCAATAAAATTGAATTTTCCAGCCAGATTCTATAGCACTGCAATGGCTATAGCCCGCCAGTTGAATCTTTCCTCCTTACACATGCAAGGATGTCCGCTCACCGCAATATTAGTCGAAAAGGTCTATAAAATTGAATTTTCCATCCAGATACTATAGAATTGCAATGGCCATAGCTGGCCAATTGAATCTTTACTCCTTATTTATGCAAGAAGTACACCTCACAACGATATTAGTCGAAAATGTCAATAAAATTGAATTTTCCATCCAGATTCTAAAGCACTGCAA
>NW_016923821.1:0-742 GCF_001483705.2 Eufriesea mexicana
TGTTATAGCTTGGTTAACAGGTCGCCTAACGTCTGCAACCACTCGCAAGAACAGCCATCTACTTGTCAGAAAATAGCTGTATACAAAGTCTATAACCTATTCCAGCTTGGTGAATTGATCGCCCAACTCCTGCAATCCAATGGCAAGTACAGCCATCTACTTGCAAGAGAATACGAATATTGAAAGTATATAATCTGTTATAGCTTGTTGAATAGGTCGCCTAACGCCATCAGCCAATGGCAATTACAGCCATCTACATGCCAGAGAATAGGTCTATTCAAACTCTGTAACCTGCTATTCCTTGGTGAGTAGATCGCTTAACGCCTTCAATATAATGGCAGGTACAGCCATCTACTTGCAAGAGAATACGAATATTGAAAGTATATAATCTGTTATAGCTTGTTGAATAGGTCGCCTAACGCCATCAGCCAATGGCAATTACAGCCATCTACATGCCAGAGAATAGGTCTAGTCGATATCTATAACCTATTATAGTTTGGTGAATAGATCGCCTAACGCCTCCAATCCAATTGCAAGTACAGCCATCTACTTGCCAGAGAATAGGTCTAGTCGATATCTATAACCTATTATAGTTTGGTGAATAGATCGCCTAACGCCTCCAATCCAATTGCAAGTACAGCCATCTACTTGCCAGAGAATAAGTCTGTTCAAAATCTACAACCAGCTATAGCTTGGTGAATAGATCGCATAACGCCTTCAGTTTTATCACAAGTACAGCCAC
>NW_016923822.1:0-518 GCF_001483705.2 Eufriesea mexicana
CAGACACTATACTACGCCAGTTGAACCTTTCCTTCTTCTATATGCAAGAAAGTTAGGTCACCTTGATAGTAGTCAATAATGTCAATAACATTGTATTTTCCACCCATGTTCTATAGCATTACCATGACTATAGCACGCCAATATTATAATCCACCTTTATTTATGCAAGAAAGTTAGTTCACCAAGATATCAGTGGAAAATGTCTCTAAAAATGAATTTTCCAACCCGATTCTATGGCATTGCAATGGCTATAGCACGACAATTGGATATTTCCTCCTTATTTATGCAAAAAACAACGGCCACCACGATATTAAATATTAGTCGAAAACGTCAATAAAATTTAATTTTTCTGCCAGACTCTATACCTTTGCTATGGCTATTGCACGCCAGTAGAATAATTCGTCAATATTTATACAAAAAAGTTAGGTGACCTCGAAGTCATTCGAAAACATCAGTAAAAATGAATTTTCCAGCCAGATTCTATCGCATCGCAATGACAAGAGCACGCCAGTAGAATC
>NW_016923823.1:0-309 GCF_001483705.2 Eufriesea mexicana
AGCTGTCACAGCTTGGTGAACAGTTCGCCTAACGCCTTCAAACCAATCGCATGTACAGTCATCCAACTGCCAGAGTATTGGTCTATTCAAAATCTATAACCTGTTATGGCTTGGTGAATAGATGTCCTAGCGCCTTCAGCCCAATGGCAGCTACAGCCATCTACTTGCCAGAGCATAGGTCTATTCAAAGTCTATAATCTGTTGTAGCTTGGTGAATAGGCCGTCTAACGTCTTGAATCCAATGGCAGGTACAGCCATCTTCTTGCAAGAGAATATGCATATACAAAATCTAAAATCTGTTACAGCTTG
>NW_016923824.1:0-1180 GCF_001483705.2 Eufriesea mexicana
ACGTTACGTTTGGTTAAGTTAGGATAGGGTAACATTGACATTTGTGTTATACGCTTCAATTATATACGATTTGTGCGCTCTTCATTGCTCCAATATTCACCGCTCGAACATGGAAAGTCCTGCAATAGAGGCCGTTGCACGATAAGGTGGGATATATTACGTTTGCTTAGGCAAGGTTAGACAACGTTTTGTTAGGTTAGGTTAGTTTACGTTTGGTTAGGTTAACTTCGACTTTCTTGTTATACACTGCAGTTCGGTGGATTTCTGCGCGCTACAGTTCTTTGATATGTTCTGCTTGGCACTGGGGACGCCAGCAATAGCGGTCGCGACACGGAAGGTAGTGTTATGTTGCGTTCGGTTAGGATAGGTTAGGTTACGTTCGGTTAGGATAGGATTGCTTCGACTTTTGTGTTATACGCTGCCTTTCGGTGGATATCTGCGCCCTACTGTGCCCTAATATGCTTTGCTTAGCTTCGGGAGGGCAGCAATGGTGGTCTCAGCATGTTCCTTTGTGCAAAGTTGTGTTTGGTTATGTTACGATTGGCTAGGTTAGGAAATTATAACTTTATCTTTTGTGGCATACACTGCTACTCGGCGGCTTTCTGCGCTCTACTGCGCTGTAATTTGCTCTGCTTGTCATGGGTGGGGGGCAGCAATAGCGGTCTCGTCTCGTTGGGTTTAGGTATGCTGATTTCGGTCAGTCTACGTTTGGTTAGCTTAGTATAGAGCAGCTTTGACTTTTGGGTTATACACTGCTGTTTGGTGGACTTCGGCGCGTTACTGTTCACTAATGTGCCCCGCTTGGCGCTGTGGGTGCCAGCAATGGTGGTTTCGGCACGTTAGGGTTACTTACGCTTCGTTTGGCTTGGTTAGGCTATGTAATGTTTGGTTAGGATATCTTTGTCTCTTGTGCTTTGCACTTCATTGCCGCGAATTTTAACGCCCTCTGGTGCCATTGCTTCTTTTGCTTTGCTCTCGCGTGGTCAGCAATAGTGGCGTAGGCACGCTAGGTTGAGATATGTTACGTTTGGTTGGGTTAGTATAGGGTGACTTTTGACTTTTGCGCTGTTCACTACTATTCGGCGGATTCCTACGCAATTCGGCGGATTCCTACGCACTTCATTGCTCCACTATATCCTCATTGGCTCTGGCGAGACCAGTGACAGTGGTCTCGGTACGT
>NW_016923825.1:0-202 GCF_001483705.2 Eufriesea mexicana
GCGACAGCAGTATCTTTCCTCCTTATATATCCAAGAAAGTTAGGTCACCACAATATTAGCGGAAAATGTCAATAAAATTGATTTTTCCTGCAAGTTTCTATAGCATTGCAATGGCTATAGCACGCCGATAGGATATTTCGTTCCTTATTTATGCAAGAAAGTTAGCTCACTACGATATTAGTCGATAATGTCAATAAAATTT
>NW_016923826.1:0-1233 GCF_001483705.2 Eufriesea mexicana
CTTGAGAGGCCAGCAATAGTGGTCGCGGAACGTCAGGTCGAGTTATAGTACGTTCGGCTACGTCAGATTGCTTTGCGTTATTTTAGGATAGCTTTGACTTTCCTGCTATAAGAAGTTATTAGGTAGAATTCTGCGCTCTAAAAAAAAACCCTGCTCGAATTTCGGGAGCACAGCGTTAGTGGTCGCGGCACGTTATTCTGAGCTATGTTACTTTTGGATATGCTACGGTTTGCTTGGTTAGGAAATGATGGCTTTATCTTTTGTGCTATACACTGCCATTCGGTGTGCTTCTGCTATCAACTGTGTTGTATTATTACCAGCTTTGCTCTGGGTAGGTCAGCGATAGTGGTATCCGCACGTTAGGTTCAGCTAGGTAATGCTAGGTTATGTCATATTTGATTAGGTTAGGCAAGGTTGGCTTTGACTTCTGTGCTATACACAGCTGTGTATAATGTTCTCTGCCTTGCTCTGGATAGGCCAGAAATAGCGCCGCGGTGCGATAGGTTGGGTTAGCTCACGGTTGGCCATGTTGCCTATGGTTAGGTTAGGATAGGGTAACCCTGACTTCTGTGCTCCACACTGCTTTTCGGTGGATTTCTGCGCTTTACTGTGATCTACTATACCCTGCTTGACTCTGCGGAGGGCCGTAATAGTGGTCTCGGCACGTTATTTTGTGTTAGGTTACGTTTGACTTGGCTAGGTTATGCTATGTCTGATTAACATAGGTTTCACTCTTCCGCTATACACTGCTACTCAGTAGGTACCTGCGATCTGGATTGCTCTATGGCCTCTGCCTGTCTGTTGGGAGGCCAGCAAAAGTGGTAGTGGCACGTTAGCCTGAGTTATTTTGCGTTCCGTTATGTTACGTTTTGTTATGTTAGGATAGGGTAGCTGGGACTTCTGTGTTATAGTCTGCTCTTCGTTGGACTTCCGCGCTCTAAATTGATCTACTATACTATTGTCCATCCGCGGAAGGCCGGCAATGTTTGTCGCGGCGCGTTATGTTGATTTAGGGTACGTTGGGTTACGTTAGGCTACGCTGCTGTAGGTTGGGATAGCTATGACTTTCCCGTTATAAGCTGTTATTGGGTGGAATTCTGAGCCCTACTGCGTACTAGTATACTCTGCTCGAATCTGCGGAGCCCAGCAGATGTGGTTGCGACACGTTATTTTGAGTTATATTACGCTTGGTTATGTTAGGAGTTGTTATGCTATTAAAGAATGGCTAAAACT
>NW_016923827.1:0-552 GCF_001483705.2 Eufriesea mexicana
CGATGGGGAGTCCAGAAGTAGATTGCTAGGCACATTAGGTTGGGATTGGTTACGCTTGGCTACGTTAGGGTATGCCAGGTTATGTCAGGTTATCTCCTACTTTTCTGCTTTACACTTCAACGCGGTGGATTTTTGCCCTCTACTGTGCTCCAGTATACTCTGCTTCGCTCGGTAGACGTTAGTGGTAGTGGTGTAGGCACGTAACGTTGAGTTATGTTTCGTTAGGTTATGTCACGTTTGGATAGAATAGGATAGGATCACTTAGACTTTAGCACTATATACTGCTTCTCGGTGATCTTCTGCGCTCCACATTGCTCTACTATACCATGCTCGACTCTTGGGAGGCCAGGAATAGCGGTCATGGTAAGGCAGGTCGAGTTAGGTTACGTTTGGTTAGTTTAGGAGTGGCTACGTTTGGTTAGGATGGCTTTGACTTTGCGTTATACGTTGCTATTCGGTGGATTTCTGCGCATACTGTTATGCAGTATGTTCTGCTTGGCTCTGTGGAGGCCATCAATTGTGGTCTCGGCACGTTAGGTTAACATAGTTGAC
>NW_016923828.1:0-258 GCF_001483705.2 Eufriesea mexicana
CTATTTCATCCTTATTTATGCAATACAGTTATTTCACCACGATATTAGTCGAAAATGTCAATATAATTGAATTTTCCAACCAGATTCTAGAGCAGTGAAGCGGCTATAGCTCGCCAATAGTATCTTTCCTCATTGTTTATGCGGGAAAGGTAGCTCAACATGATATCAGCCGAAAATGCACATTAAATCGAGTTATCCAGACAGATTATGCAGCATTGCAATGGATGTAGCGCGCCAATGGAATATTTCATCCCTATT
>NW_016923829.1:0-219 GCF_001483705.2 Eufriesea mexicana
ATGTATGTATGTATGTATGGATGCACGAGTGTATGGATGATACGGATGTACGGACGTATGGATGTAAATATGTATCGATGATACGGCTGCTTGGATGTATGGATGTATATGTGAATGAATGTATGGATAGATGAATGAATGAATGGGTGGATGTATGGATGGATGGATCTATGGATGTATATATGGATGTACGGTTGGATGGATGTATGGAATGATGTA
>NW_016923830.1:0-605 GCF_001483705.2 Eufriesea mexicana
ATACACTGCCATGCGCTCGATTTCTGCGTTCTACTGTGCTCTAGTGCATTCTGCTTGTCTCTCAAGGTGCCAGCAATTGTGGTCTCGTCGTGTTAGGTAGAGTTAGGCTACGCTCACTTATGTTACGTTTGGTGAGGTTAGGATATTATAATTCAGTCTTTTGTGCTTAAGACTGCAATCCGCGGACTTATGCGCTTTACTGTGCTCTAGTGTATTTTGCTTGGCTCTGGAGAGGCCAGCAGCAGTGCTCCCGACACGATAGCTTGTGTCCCGTTACGTTTGCTTATGTTATGTCTGGTCAGGTTAGGATAGAATAGCTTGATCTTTTGTGCCATACGCTGCTAGGCGGAGGACCTCTGCGTTCTACTCTGCCCAAATTTTACCCGCTTGGCTCTGTGGCGACCAGTGATAGTGGACCCGGCGCGTTAGTTTGAGATAGGTTACGCTTCGTCGGAATAGGTTAGGCTAAACGCGGTCAGGTACGGTCAGGTTTACTTAGACTTTCCAGCTATACACTGCTATCTTGTGTATTTCTGCACTCCACGCCGCCCTACTATATCATGCTTAGCCCTGGAATGAAAGCAATATTGGTCTCGGCACTTAAG
>NW_016923831.1:0-884 GCF_001483705.2 Eufriesea mexicana
GAGCTGGGGGTCTCGCGCGAGCAGTTGAGCCCTGCGGTCGTTAGGATGGGGGCGAGGTGCACCGCCCCCGGACCGGATGGCATCCCAGGCCGAGCCTTTGCTCTGGCTCTGGAAGCGTGTGTTGACCGTGTGCGACGGCTGTTCGACAGCTGCCTCTGTACCGGTCGCTTCCCGGCATGTTGGAAGAGAGCGAGGGTCGTGCTGATCCCGAAGCTAGGGAAGCTGCCGAACTCTCCTAAAGCACATCGGCCGATATGCCTGCTCGACGAGGCGGGCAAGCTCTTCGAGCGCGTTCTATCTGCTCGCCTCCGAGAGCATTTAACGGACGTGGGTCCCGATCTCAGCGTCAGCCAGTTCGGATTCTTGCATGGTCGGCCGGCGATCGACGCGATCAAGCGCGTTCGTACCCTGTCGGAGGCTGCATGGTGCAGGCGGTCGGTGTGGATATCGCTAACGCCTTCAACACCCTGCCCTGGGCCGCCATCCGGTGTGCCCTGTTGTACCACAGGGTTCCCCAATACATGATGGCGGTGATCGGCGACTATTCGTCGCAGCGCTCGATCGAGCATCCCGGACGATACTCGACCGTCGTGCGGGGGACGAACTGCGGGGTTCTACTGGGATCGGTACTCGGACCGATCCTCTGGGACCTCGTGTACGACGCAGTGTTGCGCGCTTCCCTCCCCCGCGGCCTGAGCCTGACGTGTTACGCGGACGACACGCTGGTGATGGCCGGCGGGTCGTGTTGGGAGGAGGCCACGCAGCGCGCGGAAAGCGGCGTGGCCCTCGTCGCGGATAGCATCCAGCGGCTAGGGCTCTCAATCTCCCCCGAGAAGACCGAGGCAATGTGGTTTTGCCACCGGCACCACGGGAAGCCGCCCAAG
>NW_016923832.1:0-480 GCF_001483705.2 Eufriesea mexicana
GAGTTACGCTACATTTGGTTACGTTACGATATAGTAGGTTAGGAGAGGATAACTTTGACTTCTGCGCTATACACTTCAATTCGTGGGATTTATGCGCTCTACTGTGCACTAATATGATCCTCTTGGCACCGGGGAGGTCAGCGATAGTGGTCTCGGCATGTACCTTTGGGGAACGCTGAGTTTGGTTAAGTCACGTTTGCTTAGGTTAGGACAGGATAGCTTTGACTTTTACGATATACACTACTATTCATTAGACATCTGCGCTCAGCTGCGATAAAATATTCCCTGTTTTGATCTGGGGATTCCAGAAATAGTGGCCGCTATAAGATATGTTAGATTAGGTTACGTTTGGTGAGGATAGATTTGTTTGGGTTAGGTTAGGCTGTCTTTCGCTTTCGTGCTATGCACTGCCATTCTATGGACCTCAGCGCTCGACTCTACTCTAGTATGCCCTGTTTTGCGCTGGGGAGGCAAACAAAG
>NW_016923833.1:0-562 GCF_001483705.2 Eufriesea mexicana
CCAACCTCATCTAAACAAACTTAACCTAACCAAACGTAACCTACCACATACTAACGCGCCACTGCCACTACTTCTGGAATTTCCAGAGCGAAGCAGGGAGGACTAGGTCACAGTAGGGCGCGGAATTGCACCGTATAGCAGTGTGCAGGACAAAAGTCAAAGCTACCGTGGCATCACATAACCAAGCCAAACAGAACCAAACGTAACATCTCCCAACGTAACGTCCCCAGACCACTATTGCTGACAACTACAGAGCAAGGCTGAATATATCAGATCACAGTGGAGCGCAGAAATCCGCAGCACTGAAGTGTGAAGCACAAAGGTCGAAGGTACCCTAAGCTAACCGTACATAACCTAACCTAAGCAAAAGTAGCATAACTCAACCTGCCGTGCCGAGACATCTACTGCTAATCACAACAGCCAAGAAGAACGTATTAGAGCACAGCAAGGCGCAGAATTTCAACGAATAGCAGTGTATAGCAAAAACGTCGGAGCCATACTAACGAAACCTAACCTAACGTAACCTAACAAATCGTTACGTAACTCAACCTATCGTGCCGCG
>NW_016923834.1:0-230 GCF_001483705.2 Eufriesea mexicana
TTCAATCCAATTTCAAGTACAGCCATTTTCTTGCCAGAGAATAGGTCTAATCAAAGTCCTTTACCTGTTATAGATTGGAGAATAGATCGCCTAACGCCTTCAACCAATGGCAAGTACAGCCATCTACTTGCCAGAGAAAAGGTCTATTCAAAATCTATAACCTGTTATAGATTGGAGAATAGGTCGTCTAACGCCTTCAACCCAATGGCAAGTACAGCCATCTACTTGCC
>NW_016923834.1:352-1313 GCF_001483705.2 Eufriesea mexicana
TGTTATAGCTTGGTGAATAGATGTCCTAGCGCCTTCAGCCCAATGGCAAGTACTGCCATCTACTTGCCAGAGAATTGGTCTATTCAAAATCTATAATCTGTTATAGCTTGGTGAATAGGTTGCATAACGCCGTCAACCAATGGCAAGTACAGCCATCTACTTGCCAGAGATTAGGTCTAATCAAAATCTATAACCTCCTACAGCTTGGTGAATAGTTCGCATAACGCCTTCTATCCAATGGCAAATACAGCCACCATCTTGCCAGAGTAAGTCTATTCAAAATCTATAAACTGTCATAGCTTGGCTATTAGATCTCCTAACGCCTTCAATACTATTGCAAGGACAGCCATCTACTTGCCAGAGAATAGGTCTTTTCGATATCTATAACCTGTTGTAGCTTAGTGAATAGATCGCCTAACGCATCCAATCCAATGGCAAGTACAGCCATCTACTTGCCAGAGAATAAGTGTATTCAAAATCTATAAGCTGTCACAGCTTGGCAATTAGATCGCCTAACGCCTTCAGTACAATGGCAGCTACAGCCATCTAATTGCCAGCGTATAGGTCTATTCAAAATCTATAGCATTTTATACCTTGGTGAATAGATCGTATAACGCCTGCAATCCAATGGCAAATACACCCATCTACTTGCCAGAGAATTAGTCTATTCAACATCTATAACCTGCTATAGCTTGGTGAATAGATCGCATAACGCCTTCAGTACAATGGCAGGTACAGCCATTTACTTGCCAGAGAATAGGTCTATTCAAAATCTATAATTCGTTATAGCTTGGTGAATAGGACGCCATACGCCTTCAACCAACGGCAAGTACAGCCGTCTACTTGCCAGAGAAAAGGTCTATCCAATATCTATAAATGCTTGGTGAATAGATCGCCCAACGCCTTCAATTCAATGGAAAGTACAGACATCTACTTGCCTGAATATAGGTCTAATCAAAGT
>NW_016923835.1:0-1256 GCF_001483705.2 Eufriesea mexicana
TCATACATCCATAGATATATCCATACAGACATACGTACGTACATTCATACATCCATCCATACAATCATACATCTACACATCCATAGCCATATACATACATACATCCATACATACGTAAACCCGTCAATCCATACCTTAACCCTTCGATTCATCCATCCATGCATACAGCCCGCCGTCCATACATCCATGCATCCATACATCCATACCTCCATAAATCCATCCATTCTTACTTCCATCTTTCGATACATCCATCCATGCATACATGCAAACATATATACATCCATACATCCATACATACGAACATCCGTCCATCCATACCTCAAACCATCCATAAATCCATCCATCCATACAGCCATCCTCCCATACACCCATCCATCCACTCATCATCCCATCCATTCGTCCATCGATCCATGCATCTCTCCACCCATACATCCATCCACCAAACATCCATCCACCCATTCATCCATACATACATCAATACATCCATCCATCCATCCATACATCCATACATACGTCAATACATCCATCCATCCATCCATACATCCATACATAAGTACATCCATACATGCATACATCCATACATTCTTACAGCCTTACATTCATACATACATACATCCATACACACATACTTCCATACATCCATAGATCCATACGTCCGTCCATCCATACATCCATCCATTCATACATCCGTACATTTATGCATCCATACATCCAAAAATCCATCCATACACACATTCATCCATCCATGCGTCCATCAATCCATACATCCATACATATATACGTCCATCCATTCATGCAACCATACATCCATCCACACATACATCCATAGCTTAATCCATCCATACATCCATTCTTCCGTACATCCATTCATCCGTACATCCGTCCATCCACACATCCATCCATTCGTACGGCCATCAATCCATACATTCACTCATCCATACACCCATCCTTCCATACATCCATCCAGCCATACAACCACCCATCCTTACATCCATCGATCCATACATCTGTCCATCCATACATCCGTACATTCATACATCCATACATCCATAAATCCATCCATCCATACCTCCATCCATCCATGCATCCATACATATATACATCCATCCATTCATTCATCCCTACATCCATCCATACATACATCCATTCTTCCATATCCATACATCTGACCATCCGTTGTTCAAACCATCCAGACATACATACATCCATACGGCTATCAATCCATACATCCATCCATCCATACAACCATCGTTCCA
>NW_016923836.1:0-2054 GCF_001483705.2 Eufriesea mexicana
AGTAAGGTTAGGGTACGGTAGCGTTGACTTTTGTGCTGTACACGGCTGTTTGGTAGATTTCTGTGCTCCACGTTGCTCAACTCTCGGGACGAGAGCAATCGTGCTCGTAGCACTTTAGGTTTAGTTAGGTTACGCTTGGTCAGTTTAGGTTCGACTAAGTTTGGCAAGGGTAGCTTTGTCTTTCGTGCTTTACGCTGTTGATCGGTGGATTCCTGCGCTCCCCTGTGCTCTACTCTAATCTGATAGACCCTGCGGAAGCCAGCAATAGTGGTCACGGCACGTTGCGCTCTGCATACCTACGTCCGGTCGGGTTGTGTTATTTTGAGTTAGCTCCAAATATCTTTGAATTTTCTGCTGTACACTGCGATTCTATGGATTTCTGCGCCCTACTCTCTACTATATGTTCTACTTGGCTTAGCGGAGGCGAGCAACAGTGTTGGCGGCACGTTAGGTTGAATTTGGTTACGATTGGTTAGGCTATGATAGTTTGGGTTAGGTTTATATTTCTTCGACTTTCGTGGTGTAGACTGTTGCTTGGTGGACGACTGCGGTCTATTGTGCTCCAGTAAGTTCTGCCTGGCTCCGTGGAGGCCAGCAACGTTATTCCCAGCGCGATAGGTTCAGATGGACAATGTTCCGTCGTATTAGGTTTGGCTTGGTTAGGATAAGGTTGCTTTGAAAATCGTGCTATACACCGCTATTTGGTGGACTTCGGCTGGGTTAGGAGAGGTTAGGTTAGGATATCTTTGACTTTTCTGCTATACTTTACTACTTGTTGGCTTTCTGCGCTCTACTCTTCTCTACTATAATCTGCTCGACTCTGGGGTGACCAGCAGTATTGCTCTCGGCAGGTTCGGTGGAGTTATATTACGTTTGACTAGGTTAGGATAGGTTGACATTGACGTTTGTGCCATACACTGCTATTCGGTGGATTTTTGGGCTATTCATTGCTCTACTATACTCTGCTCGACTCTGGGGAGGCCATAAATAGCGGTCGTCGCACGATAGATTGAGTTAGGTTACGTATGGTTATGTTTGTTTGGGTTACGTTTAGTTAGGATGGCTTTGACTTTTGTGCTACGCACTGCCATTAGAAGGATTCCTTCGCTCTACTGTGATCTAATATGTTATGCTTGGCCCTGTGGAGGCCGCCAATAGAGGTTTCGGCACATTAGGTTTTGTTAGTTCGCGTTCGGTTACGTTACACTTGGTTATGTTAGGATATGATAAATTTGACTTTTGTGCTATGCACTACTATTCGGTCGATACCTGTGCGCTGCATTGCTCTAATAGCATCTGTTTGAATCTGGGGAGGCCAGCAAGAGAGGTCGCTACAAGTTAGTATGAGTTACACTACGTCTGGATATGTTACGTTGGTTTGGGTTAGGTTTGCATAGCTTTGTCTTTCGTGGTGTACACTGTTATTTGTTGAACTTCTGCGACCTACAGTGCTGCGGTATGTTCCGCTTGGAACTGGGGAGACCATAAAGAGTGTTCTAGGCACGATAGGTTGTATTATGTTGCGCTTGATTATGCAACGCTTGGCGATGTTAGGATAGGATATCTTCTATTTTTGCGCTGTATACCGCCACTCGGTGGATTTTTACGCTCTGCATTGCCCTCCTATAATCTGCTCGACACTGTGGTGACAGGCAATAGCGGTCGTGACACGATATGTTGAGTTAGGCCACGTTCAGTTATGGTACGTTCGTTTGGCTTAGGTATGGATAGCTTCGACTTTCGTGGTATAAACGGCTGTTCGATGCATTTCTGCGCTCTATTGTTCTCTAGTATATCCAGCATGGCGCTGGGGATGCCAGTAATAGCGGTCCCGGCGCGTTAGGTTGATTTAGGCAACGTTCGGTTTTGTTACGTTTGGTTAGGGTAGGAGTGGGTAGCATTGACTTTTGTGCCATATATTGCTATTCGGTGAACAAATCTCTGCTTTGTTCTGGAAAGACCAGCAATAGTGGTTATAGCACGTTAGGCTTGGTAATGTTACGTTTGCTTACGTTGCGGTTGGTTAGGTTAGGTTAGGTTAGGTGCTTTGCATA
>NW_016923837.1:0-2434 GCF_001483705.2 Eufriesea mexicana
GACGGCCTTGACTGTTGTGCTAAACACTGCTATTCGCTGGATTCGTGCGCTCCACCGAGTTCTAGGATATTCTGCTTTGCTATGCAGAGGCCTGCTGCAGTGGTCTCGGCACGTACGGCTGAGTTACGCTGCGTATGGCTGTATTTCGTTTGGTTAGGTTAGGAGAGGATAGCTTTGTCTCTTGCGTTATACACTGCTGTTTGTTGGATTCCTGCGCTCTACATTAGCATACTATACTCTTCTCGTCTCTGGGGATGCCAGCAATGGCGGTTGTGGCACGACTCTTTGTGTTAAGCTTCGATTGGTCTTGTTTGGTTAGTATAAGTTTGGACGGGATTGCTTTGGCTTTAGTACCGTGGTCTGTTATTCGGTGGATTCCTGCTCTCTATTGTACCCTACTCAAGTCTGGTGGGCCATGTGGTGGCCAGGAATAGCCGGCGAGGCACGTTATGTTTAGTTTACTGTCAGGTTAGGAAATGCTAGATTGCGTTTAGTTTGCGTACCATTTACTTCTTTGCTGTACAATGCGATTCTACGGATGCCTGCGCTCTATTCACCCCTAATATGTCCTGCTTGACTTTGGGGATGCCAGCAATAGAGGTCTTGGCTCATTAGGTTTAGAGACTCTACGTATGGTTTGGTTAATTTGGGTCAAGTTAAGTTATGATATCTTTGACGTTTGTGCTGTACACTGCTATTCGGTGGACTTCTGCGCTCTACTTTGCTCTACAATACCCTGATCCTACCTGGCAAGGCCAGAATTAGTGGTCGCTGCACGTTATTTTGAGTTATGTTACGTTTGGATCTATCCCGATTCGCTATGTTAAGAAAGGAGGTCTTTAACTTTTGTGCTATACACTGCTATTCAGTGGATTTCTGTGCTCTGCTATGATATAATATGTTCTGCTTTGCACTGGGGACGTCAGCTATAGCGGTCTCGGCACGTTAGGCCAAATTAAGTTACGGGTGTTTTTATTAAGTTTGGATGGGTTAGGATAGGTTAGAGTTGTCTTGTGTGCTATATATTGCTATTAAGTAGATGCGTACGATCTACACAGCTCTATTATGCCCTGCTCGACTCAGGGGAGGACAGTAATGGTGGTCTCGGCCGGCTAGGTACGGTTAGGCAACCTTTGTTTTGGTTATGTTAGTCTGGTTTAGGTTTGGATAGCTTCGGGTAACGTGGTATAAACTGCTGTTAGGTGGATTATTGAGACCTACTGTACTCTAATATATTCTGCTTGGCTCTGGGGAGGGTCATGATGGTCGTCGCGGCACGTTAGGCTGTGTTACGTTGCGTTTGGTTGTATAAAGTGTGTATAGGTTAGGATAGTATAGCTTTGATTTTTATGCTATACACAGCTGTTCGGTGTATTTCTGGCTCTACTGTGCTCTGCTAAAATCTTATCGAGTCTGGACAGGCCAGCGATAGTGTTCTCGGCACGCTAGATTGAGACGTATTATGTTCGATTATTTTAGGTTCGATTACTTTAGGATAGGATAGGTTTGCCTTTTGTGCTATGCACCGCCATTCGGCGGAATCCTGTACTCTAAATTGCTCTAATATGCTCTGCTCGGCTCTGGGCAGGCCAGCAATAGTAGTGTCCGCACCTTATATTTTATCAGTCTGAGTTCGGTTAGGTTATGATAGGACATGTTAGGGTAGGAAATCTTCCACTTTCGTGCTGTACACCGCTATGCGGTTGATTTCTGCGCTCTACTGTGCTCTAATGCGTTCTGCTTTTCTCTCGGAAGACCAGCAATAGTGGTCTCGGGTCATTAGTTTTTGTTAGCTTACGTTTCGCTCGGCTAGGTTAGGTCATGTTTGGAAAGTGTAGCTGTGACATTTGTGCTATACACTGCTATTCTCTCGACACCTGCACCCAGCATTGCACTACTAGCCTCTGGTTCTCCGTGGGGAGGCCAGCAATAGTTGTCCTGGAACGTTTGGTTGAGTTAGTATACTTTGGTTAGGTTAGTCTAGGATAAGTTTTTTCAGGATGACTTTCACGTTTGTGCTATACACCGCTATTAGGTGCATTTCTACGCTGTACTGTGCTCTACTATATTCTGCTTGGCGCTGTGGAGCCCAGAAATAGTGGCCGCGCCTAGCTACGTTTAGTTAGGATACTTTCGATTTGGCTAAACTTACTTGGGCACGGTTTGGTCGGCTTCGACATTTCTGCTATACATAGCGGCTCTGTAGATTCCTGCGCTCGACTCTCCTCTAAAATGCTCTGCTTGGCTCTGAGGAGGGCAGCAATAGTGGTCTCGGCACGCTCATAAGAGTTATGTTACGTTCCGTTGCTCTAGGTTTAGTTAGGTTAGGATAGGATAGCTTTGTCTTTTGTGCTATACACTGCTAGGCGGCGGATTTCCGCGCTCTACTGTGAACTTATATGCTCTGCCTGGCGTTGTGGATGCCAGCAATGGT
>NW_016923838.1:0-262 GCF_001483705.2 Eufriesea mexicana
AGCAATAGTGGTCTAGGCACGTTAGGTTATGTCAGGCTACGTTTGGTTTTGTTATGTTTGGTTCGGCTAGGCAGGGATACCTTTCTCTTTTGCCTCATAAACCGCTTTTCGGTGCATTTCTTCGCTCTACTGTGACCTTTTATGCTCTGCTTTGCTCTGGGGAGTGCAGAGATAGCGGCCTCGGTTCATTAGCTGGAATTAGGTCACGTTTGGTTAGGTTACGCTCGCTTGGACCAGATTTGGAGAGCCCTTACCTTTCCGC
>NW_016923839.1:0-2094 GCF_001483705.2 Eufriesea mexicana
GTATAGTACGAAAGTCGAAGCTATCCTAACCGAACCTAGCGTAACTGAACCAAACCAAACGTTTGTTGTGCCAACCTAACGTGCGGAGACCACTATTGCTGGCATCCACTGAGTCGACTATAGCATTGTAGAGCGATGTGGAGCGTAGAAATACAACGAATAGCAGCGTATAGCACAACAGTAAAAGCTGTCGTAGCCAAATCTGTCCAAACATAGCAAAGACAATCCTATCCGTACACAACCTGACGTGCCTAGGCCACTATTGCTGACCTTCACAGAGCCACGCAGAACATGGTGGAGTACAGCAGAGTGCAGAATTCCACCGAATAGCAGCATGCAGCACAAGAGTCAGAGCCTCCCACCCATCACGAAATCAATTATGACATAACCAGTTGCAACCTAACTCAACGTAACGTGACACGACCGCTATTGCCGGCCTTCCCGGTGCCAAGCGGGGCGTGTGCAGGAATCCATCGGAACGCAGTGTTAAGCAGAAGAGTGAAAGCTATCCAAACCTAACCTAAACAAACATAACAAGGCCAAACGTAATCTAACCTGACTTAACTTGCCGCGAACACTATGGCTGGTGTCCATGTAGTCCAGCAGGGTATAGTACGGCAATGCAGAGCGCAAGTATCCACCGAACGCCAGTGTATAGCAGAAACGTCAAGGCCACCCTAACACAATTTATCCTACCCTGACCAAACCAAGCGCAATCTAACACAAGCAAACGCGCCACGGCCACCATTGCCGGCCGCCCCAAAAACAAGCAGAAGCTAGTAGAGCAATCCAGAGCGCAAAAACACGCCGAATAGCCGTGTATAGCCCAAAAGTCAAAGCTATCCTATACTCACCTAACAAAGCGTAACATAAACGTAACTCCCCGGAACTACCGTTGCTGGCCTCCACTGGGTCGTGCAGAGCATATTGGAGCAATGTAGTGCGCAGAAATCCGCCGAATAGCGATGTCAAGCACAAAATTAAAAGCACCGCTTCCCCTACCTAACCAAACATGGAATAACCAAACGCAAGTTAACACAGCCTAGCGTGCCGGGAAAACTATTGCTGGTCTCCCAAGTGTCGAATAGATGGTCGATAGTAGAGCAATGTAGAGCGTAGGAATCCACCGAACAGCGGTGTATTGAACAAAAGTCAAAGCTGTACTGTCCTAACATGACAAATCGTAACAATTCCAAACGTAGCATAGCACAACCTATCATGCCACGACACTATTGCTAGCCTCTCCAGAGGCGAGCGCACTATAGTTGAGCCAAGTAGAGCGCAGAATGCCACCAAATGACAATGTATTGCACAAAGGTCGAAGACATTGTAACCTAACATGGTATAGCCTAACCTAACCAAACGTAGAATAGCTGAACCCAACGAGCCGAGACATCTATCGCTGGCCTCCCGAGAGCCATGTGGAACATATTAGAGCACAGTAGACCGCAGAAATTCACCGTATAGCAGTGTATAGCTCAAAACTCAAAGATAGGCTAACCCAACCTTACCAAACGGAACATAGCCAAACGTAACGTGACAAAACCTGTCGTGCCACGACCGCCTTTGCTGGCCTCCTCAGAGTCGAGAAGGGAATAGTAGAACAACGAAGAGCGCAGAAATCCACCGCATAGTAGTGGGTAGTACAAAAGTCAAAGCTACCCTACCCTAACATAGCCAAGCGCAACATCGCCAAACATAACTCAACACAGCGTAACGCGCCGCGGGCACTATTTCTGGTTTCCTCAGCGCAAGGCAGAGAAGATTAGATCACAGTAGATTGCAGGAATCCCCGGATAGCAGTGTATAGCGCAAAAGTCTAGCTATACTTGCCTATCCTAAGCAAATGGAACATAACCAAGCCTAACCTGGATCAGACTGACGTGCCCAGGCCACCATTGCTGACATCCCCACAGCGAAGCAGAGCGTATTAGAGTACAGTAGAGTGCAGAAGCCCACCGAATAGCATTATGTGGCACAACTGTCAAGGCCATTCTAACCAAACATAGCCTACTCTCTCCTAACAAAACGTAACCTAACGCAACAAAACTTTCCACGCCCACTATTGCTGACCACCGCAGAGACAACCAGATT
>NW_016923840.1:0-1172 GCF_001483705.2 Eufriesea mexicana
TGGTTAACTTAGACTTTCTTGCTGTACACTGCTACCGGAGCGTTTCTGCCCTGTACTGGGCTCTACTGTATTATGCTTAGACATAGGTATGCCAGCAATATTGGTCTCGGCACGTTACGCTGAGTTAAGCTAAGTTTGGTTTGGTTTGGCATTGAAAGATAAGGTTAGGATATCTTCGATGTTTGTGCTACTCGCTGCACTTTGGAGGCTTTCTGCGCTCTGCTGTGCTCTAGCATATTATACCTGGCTCTGTGGAATCCAGTAATAGTGGACCCTGCACGTGATGCTAAGATAGGCTGCGTTTCATTATATTACGTTTGGACAGGTTAGGATAGGGTAGCTGTGACTCTTGTGCTGTGCACTGCTATTCGTCGCATTACTACGCTCTGCATTGCTCTACAATGCTCTGCTCGACTGTGTGGAGGCCAGTAATAGGGGTCGCGGCAGGTTAGTTTATTTAGGCTACGTTTGGTTATGTTACGTCTGGTTAGGTTAGGAGAAGGTGGCATTGATTTTCGTGCTATACACTGCTACTCGGTGAGCTTGTGCGCTATACTGTGCTCTAATATGCTGTGCTTGGCTCTGGGGAGGTCAGCAATGGCGGTCTCGGCGCGTTACGTTGCGACAAGCTACGTTTAGTTAGGTTAGATTGGGAAATGTTAGGTTAGGTTATCTTCGACCTTTGTCCTTTACGCTGCAATTCGGCGGATTTCGGCGTTCTACTGTGCCCTAGTACACTATGCTTGTCTTTGTGGAGGCCATCAGTAGTGGTCTCGTCAAGGTCGGCTGACATTTGTCACGTTTGGATATGTTAGGTTCTGCTAGGTTAGGAGATGCTACTTTGACTTTTGTGCTATTCACTGCTATTCGGTGGATTTCTGCGCACTAATGTTCTCTAGTATGCTCTGCCTGGATCTGGGAGGCCAGCAATAATGGTCTCGTCACGTTATGATCGGTTACACTACGTTTGGGTGTGTCGGTATGTCAAGCTACGTCAGCATATGTTCCACTCTTGTGCTATACACCACAATGCAGTGTGTTTCTGCCCTCTTCTGTACTCTAGTGCCCTTTGCTCGGCCTTCGGGAGGCCAACAATAGTGGTCTCGGTACGTTACTTTGAGCTATGCTACGTTCGGTTATGTTAAGTTTGGTGATGTAAGGGTACGATTGTA
>NW_016923841.1:0-239 GCF_001483705.2 Eufriesea mexicana
GCACGCTGTTTTCTGTTATTCTATGTTTGGTTATGCGATATGTTAGGTTACGAAACTGTGGCTATACCTTTTGCGCTGTGCACTGCTATTAGGTGTACTTCTGCGCTCAACTGTTCTACTCTATGCTCTGATTTGCCCCGGGGGTCAACAACAGAGGTCTAGGCACGTTGGGTTGTGATAGGTTACGTTTGGTTTTACTATGTTTGGTTATTTTAGGCCAAGATAGCTATGATTTCTGT
>NW_016923842.1:0-237 GCF_001483705.2 Eufriesea mexicana
TGCACACTGAGAATACAAATTTCAATGAATTTCTTGAATAATCAATGTATATTACGGTTCCGACTTAAGGTATTTTCAATTTACAGTACGATACTCAATACATACACCAAAATGGCAATGTTGTCTTTGGAGTTACCAACCTATTCAATGACGACTTAGATAACATAACCATTTTAGAGTGACAAAAGACTGATCCACTATCCCTCGAGATATTAGCAATTGGCATCACTGTACTCA
>NW_016923843.1:0-626 GCF_001483705.2 Eufriesea mexicana
GCAGTAGAATCTGACCGGAAAGCTCATTATCGACTCATCTAGTGGTGCGCAAACTTTTCGGCATAAATAAGGAGGAAGGGTTCTATTGGTTTGCTGTAGCCGGTGCATTGCTGTAGAATCTGACTGGAAATTTCAATTCTATTAACATTTTCGACAAATAGTGAATTGAGCAGTATTTTCTGCGTAAACAACGAGGTAAGATTCCATTGGGTAGCAATAGCGATTGCATTGCAATAGAGTCTGGCTGAAAAGTTCAATTTTAATGACAGTTTCGACTAATATCTTGTTGAGGAAAGTTTTCTGCAGAAACAAGGGGGGAAGATTCATTTGGATTGCTGAAGACATTGCATTGCATTAGATACTGCCCGGAAAACTCAATCCTATTGACATTGTCGACTAATATTGCGGTGAGCAAACCTTTCTGCGTAAATAAGGTGGAAAACTAGTGGTTTGCTATAGCCACTGCATTGCAATAGAGTCTGCCTGAAAAGTGCAATTCTATTGACATTTTCTACTAATTTTGAGGTGAGCAGTCTTTTCTGCGTAAATATCAAGGTAGGGTCCTATTTGTTTGCTATAGCCACAACATTGCAATAGATTCTGACTGAAAAGCTCTATTTTATTGA
>NW_016923844.1:0-11974 GCF_001483705.2 Eufriesea mexicana
TGATGGCCTTCGTAGAGGTATGCAAAGCATATTACAGCACGTTAGGGCACAGAAATCAACCGAATAGCAGTGTAAATCACAATAGTCAATGTGGCCTATCCTAATCTAGAAAAACGTAACAAACCCAAACGGTGACTAACCCAAACTAACACGACGGGCCCGCTATTGCTGGCCTCCACTAGGACTAGCGGAATGTACTAGATCACGGTAAGGCGGAGAGATCCACCGCATTGCAGTGGATATCATAAAAGCTGTGGATATCCTAGCACAACCTGACCGAACCCAACCTAACCAAACGTGGCATAGTCCAACGTAACGTGCCGCGGCCACTGCCCCTGGCCTCCCCACGGACTAGCAGAATGTAGTTGGGTTCAGTAGATCACAGGAATCCGCAGAATACCAGTGTAAATCACGACAGTCAAAGCTATCGGACCCAAACTTTTCCTAACCTAACTTAACCAAAAGTAACCTAACCCAACGCAGCCTACCGCGGCCGCTATTTCTCGCCTCTCCGGAATAGAGCAGAGTATCGTAGAGCAATGTAGAGCGCAGAAATCAACCGAATAGCAGTGTATAGCGCAAAGGTCGAGGATAGCTTAACCAAACCTGGCATAACCTTACCTAACCAAACATAGCAAAAATCAACATAACGCGCAGGGACCACTGCTCCCGGCCTACCCATAGCCAAGCAGGATGTAGTAGAGAACAGCTGATCACAGTAACACACGGAATGGCAGTGTAAAGCACAAAAGGCAAAGTAGCCTATTCTAACCCAGCCAAACGTAACATACCCAAACGTAACCTAACTCAACCTAACATGACTAGAAACCAAACGTGCCGAGACCACTATTGCTAGCCTCCTTACATCCAAGCTGGATGTACTGGAGCACAGCAGAGTGCAAAGATCCACCGCACTGCAATGTATAGCACAAAGGCCGTAGATATCCTAACCTAACCTGCCCTAACCTAAACCAACCAAACGTAGCATAACTCACATTAACGTCCCCTGAACACTGCTTCTGGCCTCGCCAGAGCCAGCAGAAGGTAGTAGAGCATAGTAGATCACAGAAGTGCACCAAATGACATGGCATAGCGTGAAAGTCAAAGTTCCCCTGACAAAACATAACCTAACCTAACATAACAAAACGTATCCCAGCTATCACTAGCGTGTCAGGACCGCTATTGCTCGCCTCCCCAGAGTGGAGCAGAGTATATTAGGGTAATGTGGAGCGCAGGTATCCACCGAGAAGCAGTTTATGATAAGAAAGTCGAGGATGCCATAACCTGAGCTGGCCTAAACTTACATAACCAAGCGTAGCATAGTTGAGGGTAACGTGCCGCGACCACTGCTACAGGAAACCCCTGAACCAAGCAGAATACAGTAAAGTAAAGTAGATAACAAGTATCCACGGAATATCAAGGTATAGCGCGAAAGTCGAAGATATCCTAACCAAACCTGACCTAACATAACCCATCAGAACGTATCCTAGCTGAAACTATCGAGCAGTGGCTACTATTACTGGCTGCCCCAAAGAAAAGCAGAGCATATTAGAGCACATTGGAGCGCAGAAATACACCGCATTGCAGTGAGTAGCACAAAAGCCGTTGATATCCTGGCCTAACCTGATGTAACCTGGCTTAAACAACCGTAGCATAGCACAACATGTCGTGCCGAGACCACAATTGCTTGTCACCACAGGCCCGGAAGCACATGTTAGCGTGCAGTAGAACGCAGAGATCCAACGAATAGGAGCCAATGGCACATGAGTCAAAGCAATTCTGTCCTAACATAACCGACTTGTCATATGTAAACGTAGCCTAACTAAACCTAACGCGCCGAGACCACTATTGCTGTCCTGCACAGAGCTTAGCAGAAAACATTAGAGCGGAGTAGAGCGCAGAAATCTTAGGAAAGCAGTGTGTAGCATAGAGGTCCAAACTATCCTATTCTTACCTGACCAAACGTAACATAACGTAACGTAGCGTAGCACAACCTAACGAGACATGGCCGCTAATTCTGGCCTCCCCAGAGACAAGCAGAGAATACTAGAGCATACCAGAGCGCAGAAATCCGCAGCATTGTAGTGTATAGCACAAAAGTCAAAGATGTCCTAACCTTACTGGAACTAACCGAGGCTGCCAAAACCTAGCCTAGCTCAACACAACGTAACGAGACCTCTATTGCTGACACCACCAGGGTCTAGCAGAACATACTTGATCGCAGCAGAGTGCAGAAAAATACGGAACTTAAGTGTAATGCACAAGAGTCCCAGCTCCCCTGCCCTAACCTAACAAAGCGTAACATAAACGAACGTAACCGTACTGAAACTAACGTGCCGAGGACAATGTTGCTGGCCTCCGCAGAGCCAAGCCGAAAATACTAGAGCACAATAGAGCGCAAGAATCCACCGAGTAGCGGTGTATATCACAAAAGCCAAAGCTCACCTCTCCTAAGGAAGCCAAAATTACCTTAACCAAACGAAACGTAGTTCAGCCTCACGTGCTGATACCACCGTTGCTGGTCTGCACAGAGACAAGCAGAAAATGCTAGAGCACAGCAGAGCGCAGAAATCCACCGACTAGTAGTGTATAGCACAGGAGTCAGTGCTGCCCTGCCCTAACCTAACCAAACATAGCGTTACCGAACATAACATATCTCAACCTAACGTGCCGAGACCGCAATTGCTGTCCTCCCCAGAGCAAAGCAGCGCGTATTAGAGCAATCCAGAGCCCAGGAAGCTGCCGCACTTCAGTAAACAGTACAAAGGTCAAGGGTATCTAAACCTTGCCTGATCTAACGTAAACTAACCAAACGAGCCGGGACCACTACTTCTGGCCTCCCCAGAGCCGAGCAGAGCATACTAGAGCTCAGTAGAGCGCAGAAACCGCAGAATAGCGGTGTACAGCACAAAAGTGAAAGCTATCCTCGCCTAACCTAACCAAACGTAAAATCATCAAGCGTAAAAGGAGCCGCGACTAATGTTGCTGACCCTCCAGGGCCAAGCAGAACATGCTAGAACTCAGTAGGGCGCAGAAACTTGCCGAACAGCAGCGTGTAGCAAAAAGGTCATTGCCATCCTGTCCTAAACTAACAATTTCCAGCATAGCCAAGCGTAACATAACTCAACCTAGCGCGCCGTGACCACTATGGCTGGCCTCCCAAGAGCCGAGCAGGACATATTAGAGGAGAGTAAAGCTCTGAAATCTATATAATCACAGTGTCTAGCAGAAAAGTTAGAGGTGACCAAACCTAACACATTCCATGGTAGCCTAACTAAACGTAGCATAACTCAACACAAATTGGCGAGACCACTATTAAGGGCCACCTCAGAGCCAGGCGGAGCAAATTGGAGCACAGTAGAGCGCAGAAATCCACCGAATAGCAGTGTATAGCAGAAAAAACGAAGTTACCATATCCCTACCTAAGCAAACGTAACACAACCAAGCGCAACATAATCCAACCTATCGTGCCAACGCCACTATTGCTCGCCTCTCCGGTGCAAGCGGAATATACCGGAGCAGGGTAGATCGCAGAAATCCAACGAATAGAAGTGTATAGCGCAAAAGGTAGAACTATCCGGTCCTAACATGAGCAAACGTACGTTACCCAACGTAACCTAACTAATCCCGACGAGACGAGGCCACTATTACTGGCCACCCCATCGCAAAGAAGTGCATGTTATAGGAGAGTAGAGCGCTGAAGTCCATGGAATGTCGGTGCATAGCACGAAAGTCAAGGATTTCCAAAACGGACCCAAAGAAACCTTACCTAACAAAACCTAACACGCCGCAGCCGCAAATACTGGCGTCCAGAGAGCAAGGAGGAGGATATTTGGTCACAGTAGGGCGTAGAAATCCACCAAATAGCAGCGTATTGCACAAAAGTAGAAGCTATCCCAACCAAACATAACCAAACCAAGCATATCAAAGCGAAACATGACTCAACCCAATATGCCGCGACCACCGCACCTAGCGTCCCCAGAGAAAGGCAGAGCGCGATAGAGCACAGTGGATCTCAGGAGTCCTGGGAATAGCAGGGTGTAGCACAAAGGTCAAAGGTATCCCGACCTAATCAAACATAACCTAACCAAGCCAAACGCAATCGAAACCAACCTTAGGTGCCGGGAGCACTACTGCTGTCCTCCCCAAATCCAAGCAGAATACACTAGTGCACAATAGAGCGCATAAGTCCACCGAATAGCAGCGTATAGCACAAAAGTCACAGGTATCCTAACCAAACCTAACCCAACCTAGCCAAGCCAAGGAGAACATAGCTAATCCTAACTGACGAAACCACCATTTCTAGCCTCCCCATCGCCACGCAGAACATATTAGAGGAGAGTAGCGCGCACAAATCCATTGAATAGCAATGCATGGCACAATAGTCGAAGTGACACTCTCCCAACATAACCATACGTAAGATAACCGAAGGTAGCGCAACTCAAACTGTCGTGCAGAGACCAGAGTAGCTATCCTCCCCAGAGCGAAGCAGAATATACTAGAGCGCTGTAGAGCGCTGAAACCCACCGAACAGCATTGCGTAGCACAAAAGACGAAGCTACCATAACCGAACACAACGTAACCTAACACAGTCAAACATAATCTTAACCATTTCAAGGTTAATCATAACCTATTTCAAGGTATCTTGTCGAGACCGCAATTACTTTCTTCTCCAGCGCGAAGCAGAACATACTACAGCACAGCTGACAGTAGGAATCTCTCGAATGGCAGCGTATAACACGAAAGTCAGATCTATCCAAACCTGACCCAAATTAACATAACGCAGCCAAACGTAAGCTAACTCAACCTAACCGAACATAGCCTGACCCAGTCTAACGCACCGAGACGGCTATTGCTGCCCTGCCACAGCCAAGCACGATATAACAGTGCTCAGTAGAGCGCAAAGACCCACCGAAAAGCAGTGTACGGCACAAGAGTTGAAGCCATCCTGACAAAACTGAACCTAACAAAACCTGACCGAACATAACGTGACACAACATAACATGACGAGGCAACTGTTGCTGTCCTTCCCAGAGTCAAGCTGAATATGTTAAAGCACTGTAGGTAGCAGATATCCACCGAATAGCAGACTATAACGCCAACGTCATGGCTATCCGCTCCTAGCCTAACCAAACGTAACTTCACGAAGCGTAAGATAACCCAAAATAAAGTGCCGGAACCGTTATTGTTGCCCTCCGAAGAGCTAAGCTCGTCATACTAGAGCACAGTGGAGCCCAGACATCGACCGAATAGCGGCGTACACCACAAAAGTTGAAGCTATCCTGACCAAACATTGCTAAGCCTAACATAACCGAACGTAACATGGCTCATCGTAACGAGTCGAGAACAGAAATCCACCTAACAGCAGAACACAGCACTAAAGACAAGGCTATCCCCTCCTAACCTAGCCAATCGTAACATAACCAAACGAAACATAGCTAAACCTAACGTGCCGCGACACCTGTTGCTGTCCTCCACAGAGCCTAGCAGAATACATGAGTGTGGATTCGGACGTAGAAATCCACAAGATCGCAATGTATATCGGAAAAGTCAGAGTTACCCAAACCTAACCCAAACGAACAGAACATAGCCAAACATAGCATATCACAACCTAACGTGCCGAGACCGCTATTGCTGCCCTCCCCGGAGCCAAGCAGGACATACTAGGGCACAATGCAGCAGAGATATCCACCTAATATCAGTGTACAGCACAAAAGTTAAAGCTATCCTGGCCAAACTTAGCCTGACCCAACCTAACAGAACGTAACCAGACTCACCACATCATGCCGGGACCACTATTGCTTGCATTGCCGGAGCCAAGCTGAAAATATTAGAGCGCTGTAGGGCGCAGAAGTCCACCTAAAAGCAGACTGTAGCTCTGAAGTCCTAGCTTTCCACTCCTAACCTAAAGAAACGTATCATAACCAAACGTATCCTAGCTTACACTACCGTGCCTCCACCACCATTACAGGGCTCCCCAGAGACGAGCAGGACATACTAGACCACAGTAGAGCGCAGATGTCCGCCGAACGGCAGTGTACAGCAGAAAAGTTGAAGCTATACTTACCAAATTTAGCCTAAACCAAACTTACCGTAAGTAATCTGAAACAACATAACGTGCCGAGACCACTATTGTTGGCCTTCATAGGTTCAAGCGGAACACACTAGTGGAGAGTAGAACGCAGAAAACCATATAATCGCAGTGTGTATCAGAAAAGTCATAGCAACACGAGCCTAATCCAAACCAACGGAACATAACGAAACATAGCATGTCTCAATCTAACGTGCCGAGACCGTCATTGTTGCCTTCGTCAGAGCCAAGCTGGACATACTAGATCACAGCAGTGCGCAGAAGTCCACCGAATAGCAGTGTATAGCAGAGAGCCAGAGCTTCCCTTGCTTAAAATAACCAAACGTAGCATAGCAAGGCGCAAACAAACTCCAACTAGCAGCCCTACACCACTATTGCTAACCATCCCAGAGCCAATCAGAATATACTAGAGCGCAGTAGATCATAGAAATCCTCAGCGTTGCAGTGTAAAGCACAAAAGTAGGGAAAAGCTAATCTAACCTGACATAACGCAGACCATTCAAACGTTGCATAACACAGCGTGGGTCGCCGAGACCACTATTACGGCCTTTGCCAGAGCCAAACTGAGATATCAGATCACAGAGGGGCGCAAGGATCCACCGAAGAGCAGTGTGTAGCACAAAAGTCGTATGTAACCTCTTCTAACTTAGCCAACGTTAACATAACCGAACGTATCTTAACTCCTGCTAACCGCCCTACACGGCTATTGCTGACCTCTCCAGGCACAAGGAGAATTAGCTAGTGCACGGTAGATCACAGAAATCCGCGGCGTTCCAGTGTAAAGCACAAGAGAAATATAACCTAGCCTTGCCTGACCTAACCAAAACCATCCAAACGTAGCCTAACTCAGCGTAGGGTGCTGAGGCCAATATTGCGGCATTTCCCGGAGCCAAGCAGAACAAATCAGACCACAGTGGAGCGCAGGAGTGCACCGAATTGCAGTGTACATCATCAAAGTCATAGATATCCTCTACAAACCTATCCAATCGAACATACACAAACGTAACCAGACACAACATACGGAGCCGTGACTCTTAATGCTGGCCTTGCCAGAGACGAGCAGAGCATTGTAGAGCGCAGGAATCCACCTAACATCTGTGTATACCACGAAAGTCAAAGCTATCAAGAGCTAAACCAGTCTAATATAACCTAACCAAACGTTGGCTAACTCAAACTAACATAGCGAGTTCTCCATTGCTGGCCGCCCCAGATCCAAGCAGAGCAGATGGGAGCACAGCAGAAATCCTCCGAGCAGAAGTGTATAGCACAAAAGTAAAAGCTGTCCTGGCCTAACCTAACCCGGCGTAGCATATCCACGCTTAACCTAACTCTAGCTAACAAACCTGCGCCACTATTCCTGACGTCTCCAGGTCCAAGCGGAATATACCACATCACAGTAGATCATATACATCAGCGGCGTTTCAGTTCACAGCGCAAAGGTCAAAAATATCCTATCCTAACCTGACCTAACCTAACTTAAACAAGCGTGGACTAACTAAACGTCACGAGCCGGGACCACAACTTCTGTCCTACACGGTGGCAAGCAGATCATCCTCGAGCACAGTAGATCGCAGAAATGCAACCAATGCTAGGGTACAGCACAAAAGTCAAAGCCATCATGACCAAACATAACCCACACTAGCCAAACCAAACGTAACTTAACCCAACCTGTCGTGCCACGACCTCTGTTTCTGGCCACCCCAGTGTCAAGCAGAGTACAGTAGAGCAATGTATGCCGCGGGAATTCAACGAGTAGCCGTGTATAGCACAAAAATCTAAGTTACCCTATCGTAACCTAGCCAAACGTAACATAAACATACGTAACCTAATCTAACCTAACGTGCATAGGCCGCAATTGCTGGCCGCCGCATCGCCAAGCGGATCATATTAGAGGAGAGTAGAGCGTACTAATCCACAGAATGGCAGCGTATAGCAGAAAAGTCAAAGCTGACTGGACATATCCCAAGCTAACCTAACCATACCTTACGTGCGGAGACCACTATATCTGGACAGCTTAGACCCAGACAGGGCATACTAGATCAGAGTAGAGCTCAGAAAACCACCAAGTAGTAGTGTACAGCGGAAAAGTCAAATCTACCCTGTCCTAACCTAACCAAGCCGTAACATGACCAAACGTAGCATAGCTCATACACACGTGCAGAGACCAATATTGCTGGTCTCCGCAGAGCCAGGCTGTATATACTAGATCAAAGTAGCGAGCAGAAGGCCGCCCAACAGCAGCGTATGGTACAAAAATCGGAGATACCTTAACTCAACCGGACGTAACATGACCTATCCAAACCAAGACAAGCTAAACCTAAAGAGAGTAGACCATAATTCCTAGCTTCGGCAGAGCAATGCGGAGCACACAAGAGCGCAGTAGATGGCAGAAATCCACCTGGTTGCAGCGTATATCACATATGTCAAAGCTATCCTAACCAAGCCTGCCCAGACCTAGGCTAACCAAACGTAACCTAACACAACCTGTCGTGCCACGACCAGTATCTTTGGACGCACCAGAGCCAAGCAGAACACATTACACGACAGTAGAGCGCAGAAATCAATAGAATCGCAGTGTGCAGATGAAACGTCAAAGCTATTCAAGAGCAACCTAGCAAACCTGACCTAACCGAACGTATCGTAGCTCAGTCCATCGTGCTGAGGCGACCATTGCTGGCCTCCACGGACACAAGCAGAACATATTAGAGCATAGTGGAAAGCAGAAAGCCACCGAATGGCAGTGTATAGCACAGTAGTCAGATATGCCGTACCCTAACCAAACCAAACTTAACATACCCAAACGGAGCCTAACAAGCCTAACAAGACGCGCAAAAGTCGAAGCTATCCTCTCCTACTCTCACCAGTCGTATCATACCTAAACGTAACGTAACTCAACCTAACGTGCAGCGACAACTATTGTTGGCCTCCACAGTGCAGAGCATAGTATAGTAGGGCAGAGTATAGCGAACATGTCCACCGAATTGCAGTATATAGCACAATATTCATTGCTATCATCTCTTAAACTAACCAAACGTAACATAACCGAACGTAGCATAAACTAAACAAACGTGCCGGTGCCACAATTACTGGCCACCCCAGAGTCGAACAGAGTATAGCGGTGCAATGTAGAGGCTAGTAATCCACCGAAAAGCTGTGTATAGCGCACAAGTGAAAGTTATCCTGACGAAATCTGACCAAACCAAGCATATCCGAACGTAGCCTAACCGAACGTAAAGTGCCGTTACCACGACTGCTGGCCCACCCAGAGCCAAGCGGAACGTATTAGAGCACAGTGGAGCGCTGCTATGCGCCGCAATGCAGCGCGAAGCACAAAGGTCAAAGGTATCCTAACCAAAACTAGACAAACCTGATCTAGGCAAACGTAACATAACCCAACCTATCGTGCTGCGACCACTATTGCTGGCATTCGCAGAGAGCAGCGGACTATGATAGAGCACAGTAGAGCACACAAGTCCATAGAATATCAGCGATGCGCACAAAAGTCAAAGCTATCCTAACCTAACACAACCAAACCTAACCTAATCATACGTAATCTGTCTCCAGCGAACGTGTCGCGACCAATATTGCTAACCACCACAGGGCCAATCAGAATATACCAAAGCACAGTAGAGTGCACAAATGCGCCGCATTGCAGTGTAAAGTACAAAAGTCGAAGATATACTAACCTAACCTGTCCTAACCTAACCTAACCAAGCGCAGCATAAATCAGGCTAACGTGCCGTGACCAATACTGCTGGCATCCCCATTGCCTAACAGAATATACTAGAGCACAGCGGAGCGCAGATATCCACCCAACAGAAGTGTATTGCAAGAAAGTCAAAGCCACACTAACAGAGCTCAACCAAACCTAGCCTAACCGAACGTACCCTAACTAAACGAAACGTGACACAACCACAATTTGTAGCCACCCCAGAGACAAGCGGATGCTAGTAGAGCAACGGGCATCGATCGAACAGCAACGGATACCACAAAAGTCAAAGCTATAATGACCAAAACTGTCAGGGAGTAGCCAAGCCATGCGTAACATAGAACATACTTGCCCGCGGAGACCACAATTGCTGCCTTCCCCAGAGCAAACCAGGCGATACTAGAGCACAGAAGACGGCAGAAGTTCAACACATAGCAGTCTATAGCACAAAAGTCCAAGCTATACTTACCCAACCCAAACTAACATGTCCTAACCAAACGTAGTATAGCCCAACTTAATGGGACGTGACCACTGCTGCAGCAGTCTCCAAAGACGGACAGAATATAGTAGAGCACAGTCGATCACAGGATTCCACCACATAACAGTGCATAGTACGAAAGCCAAAGATACCCTTACCAAGCCTTCCTATCATAACCCAACGGTACGTAACGTAGCACAACCTAACCTGCCGAGACCTTCCCTACGGACCACCACAGAGAAAAGCAGAGCACTCCAGGGCACACAAGGGCGCTGGAATCCATCGAATGCCAGTGTATAGCACGAAAGTCAAAGCTACCCTATCCTAATATATACAAATTTAGCATAACCAAACGTAACATATCTAAACCTAACGTACCTCGACCACAAATGCTGGCCTCCCCAGATTCGAGCAGAATATTGTAGAGCCCAATCGAACGCAGAAATCCATCGAACAACAGTGTATAACACGAGAGTTAAGGCTATCCTAACCAAACTTAGTCCAACCTGAGCAAACCGATGGCAACCTAACTCAACCTGACGTGCCAAGGCCATTATTGCTCGCCTCTCCATAGTCTTGCCGAGTGTGGTGGAGCAATGTAGAGCGCCGACATCCTCCGGATGGAAGTGTATTGCACGAATGCCAAAGCTACCCTAACGTAACTTAACCTAACCTAACCTAACCAAACATAAAATAACTCAAAATAACGTGCCACGACCACTATTGTTCGCCTCCACAGAGTCTAGCAGAGTACAGTAATGCAATGTTGAGAGCAGGAATACACCAAATAGAAGTGTATAACGCAAAAGTCAAAAGAAACACTAACCAAGCCTTCCCAACCTACCCTAACGGAACGTAACATAGCCCAACGTAACGTGCCGAGACCGCTATTTCTGGTCACCGCAGAGCCAAGCAGAACACATTAGCGCGCAATAGAGCGCAGAAATGCACCGAATAGCAGTGAAAGACACAAAAGCCTAAGATATTCATTCCTAACATTGCCAAACTTGCCATATGCAACCGTAGCCTAGCTATACATAACGAGCCGTGGCCACCATAGCTGGCCTCCCTGTGCCAAACAGAAAATATTAGTTTGCAGTAGAGCGCAGAAATCGGAAGACAGCAGTGAGTAGCACAGATGCCTGAACTATCCTATTCTAACCTCTCCAAACCTAGCCAAACCAGGCATGACCGATCTCAAAATACCGTGGCACGACAGATATTGCTTCCTCCACAGAGTAAGGCAGAGTACAGAAGCGCAATTTAGTGAGCAGGAATCCACCGAATAGCAGTGTATAACACGAAAGTCAAAGAAATACTTACCAAGCCTTCCGAACCTGCCCTGACGAAGCGTATCATAGCTCAACATAACGTGCCGAGACCACTATTGCTGGTCACGTCAGAGCCAATCAGAACATATTAGATCGCATTAAAGCGCAATAATCCCCCGCATTGCGGTGCACAGCACAGAAGTGAAAGATACACTGACATAACCTCATCCAACCTACCTTAACCAAACGTAACACGGCTAAACGCAACCAGCCGACGCTGTCATGGCTGGCATCTCCAGAGCCAAGCAGAACGCATTATACGAGAGTAGAGCGCAGAAGTTAATAGAATCCCAGTGTACAGCAGAAAAGTCGAAGCTATCCAAAGGTAACCCTGACAACATGACCTAACCAAATGTACAATAACG
>NW_016923844.1:11997-13157 GCF_001483705.2 Eufriesea mexicana
CAACCCAGCGTGCCGCGACCACTATTTCTGGCCTCCACACAGCCAAGCATATCATACTAGAGAATAGTAGAGCGCAGTAATGCATAGAATTGCAGTGTATAGCCCAATCGTCAAAGCTACCCTATCCTAACGTGACCAAATGTAACATAGCGGAAAGTACCATAATTCAACCTAACGTGCCAAGACCACAATTGCTGGTATACGCAGAGCCAAGCAGAATATATAAGAGTACAGTAGAGCGCCGCAGTCCACTGCACTGCATTCCATATCACAAAAGTCGGAGGAATCCTGGTCAAACTTACCCCAAGCTATCCTAACCTGACGTGCCGCGACCACTATTCCTGTCGACCCCAGGGACAGGCAGAATATGGTAGGGCACAGTAGAGCCCAGAAGTCCATAGGATAGATGTGTTGAATACAAAAGTCAAAGCTACCATAACCTAGCCCATGATAGCCTGGTTACACCGAACGTAACCAAACTGAACCAAACGTGCCGCGAGCAGTACTGCAGGCCTCCAAAGAGCCAAACAGAGCATATTAGAGGGGAGTAGAGCGCAGAAACCCATAGAAACGCAATGCAAAGCAGAAAAGTCGATGCCATCCAAACCTAACCATAGCTAACCCGACCCAGCCAAACGTAGCGTAAATAAACCCATCGTGCCAGGGCCACAATTGATGGCCTCCTCAGAGCCAAGCAGAGCATACTAGAACACAGTAGAGCTCAGAAATCCACCGAAGAGCAGTTTATAGCACAAAAGCCAAAGCTAACCTAGCCTAACCTAACCAAACGTAACACAACCGAACGTAACCTAGCCCTACCTAACCAGCCTATACCACAATTGCCGACTTCCACAGAGTCCACCAGAATATACTAGAGCAGTGCAGAGCGCAGAAATCCGCCGCATTGCAGTGAAAAAGCACGAAAGTCAAAGATATCGTGTCCTAACCTGACAATACCTAACCGAACAGAACGTAGTCTAACTCAGCCTAACGTGCCGAGACCACCATCGCTGGCTATCCCAGAGTCGAGCAGAGTATGGTAGAGCAATGTAGAGCACAGGAATACACCGAATTTCAGTGTACAGTATAAGAGCCAAGTGTACCCTATCCTGACCCAAACAAAACTAATTTAATCGAACGTATCCTAACTCTACCGAACG
>NW_016923845.1:0-2123 GCF_001483705.2 Eufriesea mexicana
AGCCGTTGGATTAAGCTGGATGGTGATGATACAAATATACTTGCAATTATACAGTGACAAGTGTCCAGCCCATTATCTGTCCAGAAATTGACAACTGAAGAGACCGTTCTGAGTTCAACCATGGTTACAGAAAATTTGCCGTTGCAGTAGCTTGTTGACTAATAACATAAGTTTAGCCCCAATTCAAGGATAACCGACATATAGTGCCACTATGCATAGAGATATTTACAACTGACATTACGGTGCTTATTTCATCCATCAACGAAACGCTGTAGCTGTTCGCTCAACATTTTGAATGCTAATGTATGTTCCATAGTAATTGTAGAGTGGCAAACGACAGATACGTTATAGCTAGAGATATTAGCAATTGACGTGAAGTACTGTGTGCAGCCACCGCAACAGTTTTGCAGACGTTGGACTACTCTCCTCGCTTATGACCTAATTCAAAGGCAGACCTAGAATAATGGCAGACCTAGAATAATCATTGCATGCATTATCTATGGCTAGAGGTATTTACAATTCGCTTTGCGGCAGTTGTGTCCACAAATGGAGCACTGTAGCAGTTGGGTTAATGTTTTCTGCGTTGAGATAAGTTACGCAGTACTTCTAGAATAACCAATTTATTCATCAGTCATTGCAAGAGGTACTTATTGTTCCCAGTGCTGTAGTTGGTAAATTCACGAATAGGGCAATGCCGCCTTGCGATTAAGCTAGTCAACAATGTTACACATCAATCATGTTACATATTTTAACAAATGACGAAACAGCACTGAGCACAGTCATCCTCAGAGTTCTTTAGCCGCTCGTCTAATTTGTTAACTTATAATTTAAGTTTAACATTAAATCTGGGGTAATCAATGTATAGTACGGTTACGGCATGAGGCACTTGCAATTGACAGTACGGTTCTCAGTACATGCACCAATAGAGCACTGGAGCCGTTCGATTGCTATGTTCCATGATGATGTGGATTCCACTGCATTTCTAGAAAAATTAGTGTATGCATCGTTTATGGACAGAGGTATTTACAATTCCCAGTGGGGTAGTTGGATTAATTTGTTCAGTGATGACTTAGGTTCCACAGGAGATCCAGAGTAATCAATGTGTACACCAGTTATGACTGAAGTTATTAGCAATTCCCAGTACGGGATTATGGGACGTCCACCAATATATCACTCTAGCCATTGGAATAATATGTTGAGTGACGATTTCAATTGCATAGCATGTATAGGGACGTCAATGAATTGGACGATTGTGGCTAGAGATGATTTCAGTTGAGAGTAGGTTTCTTGGTACGTCCACCAACGGAGCACGGTAGCCGTTCGGTTGATCTGTTCAATGATGATTTGCATTCTACTGCAATTCTAGAACGACAAAACACATACCAGTTGCAGCTCGTGATATTAACAATCGACGAAACTTTACTATGTACAGCCATCATCACAGTACTCTAGCCGTTGGATTAATTTCTTCACTGATGACTTTATTTCTACTGTAGCGCCAGAATAACCAACGCAGGCATCAACTGTGACTGGAGATATTTACAACTCCCGTTGCGGTAGCTCTTGTATCATTCAATAAATCATTGTAGCCGTTGCAGTAGTCTTCTCTGTGATGACTTAACTGCAACCGAAGTTCTGGAATAATCAATGAACACGTCAGATATGGCTAGCGATATTCACAATTCCCTATACGGCACCAGTTACATCCACCAATAGCACTCTGCATCTGTTCCATCACTCCGTTGAGTGGTGATTTGTTTTCTATTGCATTCTAGAATGACACAGGAGTGACACGTTATTGTTCGAGACATAAACCATTGACGAAACTTTACTGAGTACAGCAATCATCACAATACTGTAGCCGTTCCGTTTATGTCTTCATTTATGACTTACGTTCCAATTCAAGTCTAGAGGAATAAATGTATAACATGGTTAAGGCTATAGATATTTGCAATTGACGGTACGGTACCTAGTACATATGTGAACAGGCTCTGTAGCAGTTGGATTCAACTGATTAGTGACGATTTACGTTACATAGAAATTGCAAACATAGAAATTGCAGAATGGCAGAAGACCGATCCGTTATAGCTAGATACGTTTACCATTTATATAACTGTACTGTG
>NW_016923846.1:0-1246 GCF_001483705.2 Eufriesea mexicana
GGTTGGCTCTGGGGAGGCCAGTAGCAGAGGCCTCGGCGCGTTAGTGTGAGATTGATTAAGTACAGTTATTTTATGTTTGGTTAGGTTAGGACGGGGTAGCTTTCGCTTTTGTGCTATGCACAGCTAGTCGATGTATTTCTGCGATTTACATTGTTCTCATATGCTCTGCTTGGCTCGGGGGTGGCCAGCGACAGTAATCTCAGCACCTAATGGTGAGATTGGTCTACGTTCGGTTAGGTGAGGTTAGCACAGGTTAGGTTTGGGCACCATCCACATTGTGCTATACACTCCAATGCCATGTGTTACCGCACCATACTCTGCTCTAGTACCTTCTGCTGGCTCAGTGGAGGCAAGCAATAGTGGTCTCGGCACGTTAGGCTGGGTTAAGCTACGTTCGGTTATGTTCAGTACGGCCGTGCTAGTATAGGGTAGCTTCAACTGTTGTGCTATGCACTGCGTTTCTGTGCATTTCTGCGCTGCACTCCTCTCCAATATCTTCTTCTTGGCTCTGGGGACGGCAGCAATATTGGTCTGGGAAAGTTAGAATGAGTCAGGTTACATTTGGTTACGTTATGTTTGGTCAGACCAGAAAGGATAGCTTTGACTTTTGCGATACACACTGCTATACGGCAGATTTCTGCGCTCCACTGTCCTCTAGTATGTTCTGCTTGGCTATAGGGAAGACAGCAACAGTGGTCTCGGCTAGTTAGGTTATTTATACTACGTTTTGTTAGGTTATGTTTTGTGTAGTTAGGCCAGGATGTCTATGACTTTTATGCTATACATTGCAACTTGGTGGCTTTCTTCGCGCTACTTCGCTCTACTATACTCTGATCGACCCTCGGGTGGCGAGCAATAGCGGACTCGGCGCGTTATGCTCATTTAGTGTACGTTTGGTTAGGTTAGAATGGGTCAGGTTGGGTTAGGGTACCTATGAATTTTGAGCTATACAGGGCTATCTGGAGGCCTTCTGCGTTATACCGAGCTCTAGCATTTTCTTCATGTCTTTGGGCAGGCCAGCACTGATGGTCTTGGCACGTCAATTTAAGTTAGGTGACGTTTGCTTATATTGGGTTTGGACATGTTAGGACAGGGTACACATGACTTGTATTCTGAGTACACTGCTGTTCGCTGGACTTCTAGTCTCTACATGGCTCTACTGTTCTCGTCTCAGGGGAGGCCAGCAATGGTGGTCTCGGCAAGTTAGACTTGATTTGAATACATTTGGCTAGGCCAGGTTAGGTTA
>NW_016923847.1:0-321 GCF_001483705.2 Eufriesea mexicana
TCTTGCCAGAGAATATGGCTATTCAAGGTATATAATCTGTTATAGCTTGGTGAATACATCGCCTAATGCCTTCTATCCAATGGCAAGTACAGCCATCTACTTTCCAGAGAATAGGTGAATTCATCATCCATTACCAGTTATAGAATGCAGAATAGATCGCTTAACGCCTTCAAACAAATCGCAAATACAGCCATCTACTTGCCAGAGAATAGGTCTATTCAAAATCTATAGGCTGTTATAGCTTCGTGAATAGATCGCCTAACGCCTTCAATCTAATGGCAAGTACAGCCATCTACTTGCATGACAATAGGTCCTTTCAAA
>NW_016923848.1:0-545 GCF_001483705.2 Eufriesea mexicana
ACCAAAAGGATCTTTCCTCCATATTAATGTAGAATATCTTGCTCACCACGATATTAGTCGAAACTGTTATTAAAATTGAACTTTCAGTCAGATTCTATTGCAATGCAATGGCTACCGCAATACAATAGAACCTTACCACGTTATTTATGCAGAAAAGGCTGCTCACATCAATATCTGTCGAAAATATTAATAGAATTGAACTTTTCAGGCAGATTCTATTGCAATGCAATGGCTATAGCAAAAAAAAATAGAATCTTTCCACCTTATTTACCCAGGAAGGTATGCTCACCGCAATATTGGACGAAGATGTTAATAAGATTGAGTTTTCCGTGCACTATCTAATGCAATGCAATGTCTACAGCATACCAATGGAATCTTCCCCCCTTACTTGTGTAGGAAAGTCTGCTCAACAAGATATTAGTCGAACATGTCAATGGAATTGATATTTTCTGATAGATTCTGTTGCAATGCAATGGCCATATTCAACCAATAGGTTCTTTCCTCCTGATTTATGCAGAAAAGTGTGCTCACCACGACATTAGTCG
>NW_016923849.1:0-538 GCF_001483705.2 Eufriesea mexicana
GATGGATGGATGGTTTGGACGATGGATGTATGAATGGATGGATTATGGATCGATGTATGTATGGATAGGATTATGTGTGGATGGATGTATGTATGAGATGATGGATGTATGCATGTATGGATGTGCGGGTGGATGAAGGGTTGGGTGGTTGAAGTGAAGAGCGGGTGAGAGGATGGGTGGTAGACCGGATGCATGGTTGGATGGAATGGCGTATGTATGGATGCATGTATGGGTGGATGTATGGATGCATGTACGGATGTATGTATGGATATATCTATGGATGTATGTATGGATGTGCGTACGGCTGTATGTATGGATGTACGGATGGATGTATGTATGGATGCGTGTATGGGTGATATGCATGGATGGATGGAATGGTGGATGTATGTATGTATAGATGGATGAATGGATGTATGACTGGACGGATATACATATGTATGGATGTATTGGTCAGTGGATCTATGGATGGATGGAAGTATGGGCGGATGGATTTATGGATGTATGCATGTACGAATGTATGGATGTATGGATGGATGGA
>NW_016923850.1:0-711 GCF_001483705.2 Eufriesea mexicana
GGTTGCAGGCGTTAGGCGACCTATTCACCAAGCTACAACAGATTATATACTTTGAATAGGCCTGTTTTCTGGCAAGTAGGTGGATATACTTGCCATTGGATTCAAAGCGTTGGGCGTTCTATGCACCAAGCTATAGCAGGTGATAGACTTTGATTAGACCTATCCTCTGGCAAGTAGATGGCTGTACTTGCCATTTGATTGAAGGCGTTAGGCGATCTATTCACCGTGCTATAACAGCTTATAGATTTTGAATAGACATATTCTCTGGCAAGTAGATGGCTGTACTTGCCATTTGATTGAAGGCGTTAGGCGATCTATTCACCGTGCTATAACAGCTTATAGATTTTGAATAGACATATTCTCTGGCAAGTAGATGGCTGTACTTGCCATTTGATTGAAGGCGTTAGGCGATCTATTCACCAAGTTATAACAGATTATTGATTTTGAATAGACCTATTCTCTGACATGTAGATGCCTGTACTATTCATTGGATTGAAGGCGATATGCGATCTATTCACCAAGCTATGACAGGTTATTGATTTTGAAAAGCCTATTCTCTGGCAAGTGGATGGCTGTCCTTGACGTTGGCTGAAGACGCTGGGCGACCTATTAACCAAGCTATAACAGATTATAGACTTGGAATAGACATATTCTCTGGCAAGTACATGGCTGTACTTGCCATTGGATTGAAGGCGACCGGCGATCTATTCA
>NW_016923851.1:0-390 GCF_001483705.2 Eufriesea mexicana
ACACGGCCACAATAAATTCAAAGAAGATCAAAGAGCGTTGGCAGCCATTTGCCTAAACATACGCACACACTGCCAAGTACACGTAAAGGACTCGGATACGTCCCGGGACGCTTGGAACAGACTAAAAAAAGCGTATGAGGACTCGGGATTATCACGAACTTTGTTTTTAATGAGAACACTATTCGAATTAAACTGTAACAACTTTGGAAACATGAATAGATACGTTACCGGGAGGTTTTCAATAGGAAATCCGGTTGAAAATAAACTCCTACCTGTGATTTTGCTTGCCGGTTTACCGTCCGAATATAAGCCCATGATCATGGCCCTCGATAGTTCAGTTATGCCCATTACAACCGAACTCGTAAAAGTAAGCTTTTACAAGATGTTCCG
>NW_016923852.1:0-634 GCF_001483705.2 Eufriesea mexicana
CCGATGTGTCCATCCTTCTATCCATTCATACATACATAAACACATACATCCATACATACACCCATACACACATTCATTCATGCATACACACATTCACCATCGAATACATCCGTACATACATCCATTCATACATACATCTATACATCCTCACATACACACATAATACATCCATAGTTATATCCATACATACATCCGTACATACATCCATACATCCAGCCATACACGCATCCATACGTACGCCCTTCCATCCATCAATGCATCCGTTCTTCCACCCATCCCTTCACCCACTCTTTAGCCCATCCACCCATCCAATCACCCACCCGCACATCCATACATCCATACATCTGTCCTTCCACACATCCATCCATTCATACATCATCCCATCCAAACGTCCATCGATCCGTACATCCATACATCCATAGATCCACCCACCAATCCATCCATCCGTCTATACACCCATACATACATCAATACATTCGTCCATACATACAATCACACATTCATTCGTACATACATCCATACATTCATCCCTAGACACATCCACACGCACATCCATACATACATCCAAGCGTACGTCCATACAGACATCCACACAGACATCCGTACATACATCCATACAACCTTACACTCACGC
>NW_016923853.1:0-938 GCF_001483705.2 Eufriesea mexicana
AACAGCGGTTTATATAACAAAAGTCAAAGTTATCCAAGCCAAACCTAACCAAACATGACATAAACAAACGTAATCTAACTCAACCTAACGTGCCTAGACCAATATTGCAGACAACCGCAGGGCCATTCAGAGTTTGCCAGAGCACTGTAGAGCGCAGAAATCCGCCGCATTGCAGCGTAAAGTACAAAAGTCAAAGCTATGCTAACCTAACCTCACCAAACCTAACCTAACCAAACGTAGCGTAACTCAACATAACGAGCCGATACCACTGTTGCTGTGTTTCGCAGAGCCAAGCAGACCATATTGAGGTGCCTTAGATTGCAGAAAACCGCTGAGTGGCAGTGTATAGCACATAAGTGGATGCACTCCTCTCCTAACCTAACCAACCGCAACATACACGAACGTAAAATATCTCAACATGGCGTGCAGTCACCACTATTGCTGGCCTCCTCAGAGCCAAGCAGAGCATATATTAGCACAGAAGGCAGCAGAAATCAAACGAGTCGAAGTGTACGGCACAAGCGTCAAAACCGTCATAACCAAACCTAACCTACCTTGCCTAACCAATCGTAACCTAACACAACCTACCGTGTCACGACCACTATTGCTGGCCATCTCAGAGACGAGCAGAGTTTAGTATGGCAATGTAAACCGCAGAAATGCATCGAATAGCAGTGCTTAGCGCAAATATCAAAGCTATCCTCTCCTGACGTAACCAATCGTAACATACCCAACCGTAACCTAACTCAACCGTACGTGCCGCGACCGCTGTTTCTGGCCTCACCAGAGCCAGGCAGAACATATCGCACGAGACGAAATACGCATAATCGCAGGGTACAGCAGAAAAGTATAAGCTTTCCAAACAGGACGCAAGCAAACGTAACACAGCCAAACGTGACCTAACACAACCTAACGTTACGCGGCCGCAATGGAGTGGC
>NW_016923854.1:0-2325 GCF_001483705.2 Eufriesea mexicana
GTTGTGAGCTAACCTTATTGCATAAATAAGGAGAAAAGATTCTGTTGGCGTACTATAGGCATTGCAGTGCTACAGAATGTTCCTGGAAAATACAATTTTACTAACATTTTCGACTACTATCGTTTTGAGTTACTCCCTTGCATAGGTAAAGAGGAAAGACCTTTTTGGCGTGCTATAGCCATCGCAATGGTATAGAATACGGCTGGAAAATTCAATTTTATTGACATTTTCGACTGATATCGTAGAGAGCTATCCTTCTTGCATAAGTGAGGAGAAAAGATTCTGTGGCTGGAAAATGCAATTTTGTTGGCATTTTCGACTAATATCGTGATGAGCTATGTTTCTTTCATAAATAAGGAGGAAGGATTCAATTGGCGTCCTATATCCATTGCAATGCTGTAGAATCTGGCTGGAAAATACAATTTTCTTGACATTTTCGGCTAATATCGTGGTGAGCTAACTTCCATGCGTATGTAAGGAGGAAACAACCGGTTGGCGTGCTCTAGTCATAGCAAAGTTATAGAATCTGGACGGGAGATTCAATTTTATTGACATTTTCGACTAATATGGTGGTGAGCTAACTTTCATGCATAAACAAGTAGAAAAGATTCTATTGGCGAGCTGCAGCCATTGCAGTGCTTTAGAATGTGACTGGAAAGTTCAATTTTATTAACATTTTCCACTAACATCGTGGTGAGCTAACTTTCATGCATAAACAAGGAGGAAAGGCTCTATTGGCGAGCTGTAGCCATTGCAATGATTTAGAATGTGACTGGAAAGTTCAATTTTATTGACATTTTCGACTAATATCGTGGTGAGCTAACTTTCGTTCATAAATAAGGAGGAAAGACACTATTGGTGTGCTATAGCCATTGCAGTCCTGTAGAATCTGGCTGGAAAATACAATTTTATTGACATTTTCGACTAATATCGCTGTGAGCTAACTTCCTTGCATAAGTAAGGGGGAAAGATACTACTGGCGTGCTATAGCCTCTGCAATGATATAAAATGTGGTCGAAAAATTCATATTTACTGTCATTTTCGACTAATATCATGGTGAGCTATCTTTCTTTCGTAAATTAGGAGGAAGGATTCAATTGGCGTTCTATATCCTTTGCAATGCTCTAGAATCTGGCTCGAAAATACAATTTCGTTGACATTTTCGACTAATATCGTGGTGAGCTAACTTCCTTGCGTATGTAAGGAGGAAACATCCTGTTGGCGTGCTCTAGTCATAGCAAAGATATTGAATCTGGAAGGGAAATTCAATTTTATTGACTTTTTCGACAAATATCGTGGTGAGCTAACTTTCATGCATAAACAAGGAGGAAAGATTCTATTGGAGAGCTGCAGCCATTTCAATGCCTTAGAATGTGACTGGAAAGTTCAATTTTATTAACATTTTCGACTAATATCGTGGTGCGCTATCTTTCATGCATAAACAAGGAGAAAAGGTTCTATTGGCGAGCTGTAGCCATTGCAATGCTTTAGAATGTGACTGGAAAGTTCAATTTTATTGACATTTTCGAGTAATACTATGGTGACCTAACTTCCTTGCGTAAGTAAGGAGGAAAGATGCCTTTTCAGTGCTATAGCCATTGCAATGACATAGATTGTGGCTGGAAAATACAATTTTGTTGACATTTTCGACTAATATCATGGTGAGCCAACTTCATTGCGTAAGTAAGCAGGAAAGATACCATTGGCGTGATATAGCCATTGCAATGCTATAGAATCTGGCTGGAAAGTTCAATTTTATTGACATTTTCGACTTATATAGTGGTGAGCTAGCTTTCTTGCATAAATAAGGAGGAAAGATTTTATTGGCGTGCTATAACCATTGCAACACTATAGAATCTGTATGGGAAATACAATTTTATTGACTTTTTAGACTAATATCGTGGTGAGCCAATTCAATTGTATAAATTCGGGGGAAAGATTCAATTGGCGTGCTATAGCCATTGCAATGCTGTAGAACCTGTCTATAAAGTTCAATTTTATTTACATTTTCGACTAATACCGTCGTGAGTTAACTTCCTTGCATAACTAACGAGGAACGATTCTGTTGGCTTGCTGTAGCCATTGCAATGCTGTAGAACCTGTCTATAAAGTTCAATTTTATTTACATTTTCGACTAATACCGTCGTGAGTTAACTTCCTTGCATAACTAACGAGGAACGATTCTGTTGGCTTGCTGTAGCCATTGCAATGCTGTAGAACCTGTCTATAAAGTTCAATTTTATTTACATTTTCGACTAATACCGTCGTGAGTTAACTTCCTTGCATAACTAACGAGGAACGATTCTGTTGGCTTGCTATAGGCAT
>NW_016923855.1:0-207 GCF_001483705.2 Eufriesea mexicana
TCGAAAATGTCAACAAAATTGTATTTTCGAACCACATTCTATATCATTGCAGTGGCTACAGCAATCAAAAAGCATCTTTCCTCCTTACTTACGCAAAGAAGTTTGCTCACCACGATATTAGTCGAAAATGTTAACAAAATTGTGCTTTCCAGCCACATTCTATATCATTGCAATGGCTATAGCAGTCAAAAAGCATCTTTCCTCCTT
>NW_016923856.1:0-208 GCF_001483705.2 Eufriesea mexicana
TTCTCTGGCAAGTAGATGCCTGCACTTGCCATTGGATTGAAGGCGTTAAGCGATCTATGCACCAATCTAAAGTTTACTATTGTCTTTGTGTAGACATATTCTCTTGCAGGAGGATGGCTGTACTGGCCATTGTATTGAAGCCGTTAGGCGATCTATTCACCATGCTACAACAGGATATAGACTTTTAATAGACGTATTCTCTGCCAAG
>NW_016923856.1:8694-10066 GCF_001483705.2 Eufriesea mexicana
ACAGACTATTGGTTTTGTGTAGACATATACTCTGGCAAGTGGATGGCTGTACTGGCCATTGGATTGAAGGCGTCAGGCGATCTATTCAGCATGCTACAACAGGATATAGATTTTGAATAGACCTCTTCTCTGCTAAGTAGATGGCTGTACTTGCCATTGGATTGAAGGCGTTAGGCGACCTATTCACCAAGCTATAACAAATTACATATTTTCAAAAGACATATTCTCTGGCAAGTAGGAGGCTGTTCTTGCCATTGGATTGAAGGCGTTGGGCGACCTATTCACAAAGCTATAGCAGACTATATATTTTGAATTTACCTATTCTCTGGCAAGTAGATGGCTGTACTTGCCACTGGATTGAAGGCGATAAGCGATCTATTCACCAAGCTATAACAGATTATAGATCTTGAATAGACCAATTCTTCGGCAAGTAGATGTCTGCACTTGCCATTGGATTGGATGCGTAGGGCGATCTATTCACTAAGCTATAACAGGTTATAGATTTTGAACAGACCTATTCTCTGGCAAGTGGATGGCTGTACTTGCCATTGGATTGAAGCCGTTAGGCGATGTATTCACCATGCTAAACAGGTTATAGGTTTTGAATAGGCCTATTCTCTGGCAAGCAGATGGCTTTACTTGCCATTGGATTGAAGGTGTTGGGCTATCTAACCGCCAAGCTGTGACAGCTTATAGATTTTGAATAGACTTATTCTCTGGCAAGCAGATGCCTGCACTTGCCAGTGGATTGAAGGCGTAAAGCGATCTATTCACCATGCTATAACAGACTTTTGGTTTTGTGTAGACATAATCTCTGGCAAGTGGATGTCTGTGCTTGCCATTGGACTGAAGGCGTTAGGCGATGTATTCACCAAGCTATAACAGGTTATAAATTTTGAGTAGACATATTCTCTGGCAAGTAGATGGCTTTATGTGCCATTGGATTGAAGGCGTTGGGCTATCTAATCGCCAAGCTGTGACAGCTTATATATTTTGAACAGACTTATTCTCTGGCAAGCAGATGCCTGCACTTGCCATTGGATTGGATGCGTAGGGCGCTCTATTCACTAAGCTATAACATGTTATAGACTTTGAATAGACCTATTCTCTGGCAAGTAGGTGGCTGTACTTGCCATTGGATTGCAGGCGCTTGGCGATGTATTCACCAAGCTATAACAGACTATAGACTTTCAATAGACCTGTCCTTTGGCAAGAAGAAGGCTGTACTTGCCATTGGATTGACGGAGTTGGACGACCTATTCACCAAGCTATAACAGGATATAGATTTTGAATAGACGTGTTCTCTGGAAAGTAGATGGCTGTACTTGCCATTGGATTGAAGGCGTTAGGCGAATTATTCAAAAAGCTTTAA
>NW_016923857.1:0-962 GCF_001483705.2 Eufriesea mexicana
CTATAGCCATTCCAATGCTATAGAATGTGGCTGGAAAATTCAATTTTAATGACATTTTCGACTAATATCGTGGTGATCTCACGTCCTTGTATAAATAATGAGGAAGGATTGTATTGGCGTGCTATAGCCATTGCACTGCTATAGAATGTGTTTGGACAATTGAATTTTATTGACATTTTCGACTAATATCGTGGTGAGCTTACTTTCTTGCATAAATAATGAGGAAAGATTCTATCGGCGTGATATAGCCGTTCAATGATATAGAATCTCGATGCAAAATTCAATTTTATTGACATTTCCGACTAATATCGTGGTGACCCGACTTTCTTGCATATATATGGAGCAAAGATTATATTGGCGTGCTGTAGCCATTGCAATGCTATAGAATCTGCCTGGAAAATATAATTTTATTCACATTCACGACTAATATCGTCGTCAATTAACTTTCTTACGAAAATAATGATTAAATATTCTATTCCCGCTCCATATCCATTGCAATGCTACAGAATCTGGCTGGAAAACTCGATTTTGTGGACATTTATGACTGATATTGTAGTGAGCAGCCTTTCCCGTATAAATAATGAGGAATGATACTATTGGCGTAATATAGCCCTTGCACTGCTATAGAATCTGGTTGGCAAATTCATTTTTATTGACATTTTCGACTAACATCGTGGTGAGCTAGCTTTCTTGCATAAGTAAGGAAGAAATATCCTATTGGCGTGCTATTGTCATTGCGATGCTATTGAACCTGGCTGGAAAATTCAATTTTATTGACATTATCGGCTACTATCGTGGTGACCTAACTTTCCTGCATATATATTGAGGAAAGATTCTACTGGCGTGCTATAGCCATTGGAATGCTACAGAATTTGGCTAGAAAATTCATGTGTTTGGACAATTCAATTCTATTTACATTTTCGTCTTATATCGTGGTGAGCTAACTCTCTTACATAAATAAG
>NW_016923858.1:0-2500 GCF_001483705.2 Eufriesea mexicana
ACGTTTGGTTGTGTTACGATTTGTTTGGTCACGAAATGTTAACTTTGGCTTTTGCGCTATACTTAGCTATTCGGTGGATTTCTGCGATCTCCTGTGCTCTAATGTGTTCTGCTTCGCTCCGGAGAGGTCACCCACAGTGGTGTACGCACGTTAGGGCGTGTTATGATCGGTCCGCTATGTTTCGATTGGTGAACTTAGGATAGCAAAGCAGTGACTTTTTTGATATACACTGCTTTTCGGAGGATTCCTACGACCTACGTTGCTCTGATATACTCTGCTCAGTTCTTGGGAGGACGATAATAGCTGCCTCGTCACGTTAGTTTGTGTTGAGCTGCGTTTGGTTAGGTTATGTTCGGATAGGTTAGGAGGGGAGAGCTTTTGTGCTGTACACTGCCATTCTGTGGTTCTCTGCGCTCTACTATACCCTGTTCGACACTTGGGAAGCCAGCAATGGTGGTCTCGCCACGTTGGTATAATACCCTGTTCGACACTTGGGAAGCCGGCAATTGTGGTCTCGCCACGTTGGTATATGTAACGTTTGGTTATGTTTCGTTTGGTTAAGTTAGGGTAGGTTAGTTTTGACTTTTGTGCTACACACTGACACTGGGTGAACTTATGTGTTGGACTGTGACCTTATATGCTCCGATTTGCTCTGGGAAGCCAGAAAGGTACTCCGCGGCACGTTGGTTTGCGTTGGGTCTCGTTTGGTTAGGTTATGTTTCTTCGTGCCTGGTATGTGTAACTTTGACTTTTCAGCTGTACCCTGCGATTCTATGGATTTCGGAGGTATCGACTCCTCTAATATGCTCTGCATGGCGATGGGGAGGTCAGCAATATTGGTCCCGGCACGTAAAGTTCAGTTAGGCTACATTTGGATATGCTAGGCTAGCAGATATTAGGATATGGTTTCTATGACTTCTGCGATATACGCTACTATTTCATGGCTTTTTGCGCCCTACTGTGCCCTAATATGTTCTGCTAGCCGCTGGGAAGGCCAGCAATAATATTCATGTCACGTTTGTCTGACTTATGTTCCGTTCGCATTGGTTAGGTTAGGATAAGTTGTACAAGGTGGGTTGGGCATATTGTGCTGTACACTACAATTCCGCGCATTCCTGCTCTCTGCTGAGCTCTAGTATACTCTGCTTGGCTATGCGGATGCCAGCTGCTGTTGTCTCGGCTGCTTATTCCGAGTTGCGCTGCGTATCGATATGTTGAGTTTGGTTGAGTTAAGAGAAGGTAGCCCCGACTTTCGCGCTGTACACAGCTGCGCAGTGGATTTCTGCGCTCTACATTGCCCCACTATACTCTACGCGCCTCTGTGGATGCCAGCAATGGCGGTCGTGTCCCAGCATGTTGAGTTAGGTTACGTTCGGTTAGGTTAGGTTTAGGATATGTTCTGTTGTGATGGCTCTGATTTTTGTGCTATACACTGCTATTCGGTGGATTTCTGCGCCCTACTGTGCTCTTATACATTCTGCTGTGCTCTGCCGATGCTAGCAATGGAGGTTTCTGGTAGTTAGGTTTAGCAACCATTCGTTTGGTTCGGTTGTGTTAGGTCTGGTTTGGTAGGGATATCTTTCACCTTTGTGGTAGAGGTTGCGGTCTAGCGGCATTCTGCACTCTACTGTGCTCTACTATACTCTGCTAGAATCTGGAGACGCCAGCAACAGTGGTCGCGGTGCGATAGGTTTTGTTACGCTACGTTTGGTAATGCCACAATTGTTCAGGTTAGGACAGGGTAGGTACGACTTTTTTGCCGTGCACCGTTATTCGGTGGATTCATACGTTCTACAATGCAATACTATACTCTGCTCGACTATGGGTAGGCCAGTAATATTGGTCTCTGCTCGTTGGTTTGGGATAGAAAACGTCTGGTCATGCTACGATTGGTAAAGTTAGGAGAGGATGTCTTTGACTTTTACGTTGTACACAGCTTTTCGGTCGAGTTCTGCGCTCTGCTGTGCTCTAGTATGCTCTGATTGGTGCTGGCCAGGCCAGCAATAGTGGTCTTGGCAGGTTGCGTTATGCTGCATTCGGTTAGGTTATGCTTGGTTACGTTTGGAGATGGTAACTTTGACTTCTGTGATATTCATTGCTATTCCGTGGATTTCTGCGCTCTACTGTGATCTAAAATTCCCTGCTTTAATTCCAGAATGATTGAAATAGTGGCCGAGGCGCGTTAGGTAGTGTTATGTTACGTTTGGGTAGGTTACGTTTGTTTGGGTGACGTTAGGATATCTTTGACTTTCGCGCTATACACTGCCATTCTATGGACCTCTGCGCTCCACTGTCCTCCAATATGTCCTGATTGGCGGCAGCGAGACCTGCAATTGTGGGCTAGGCACGTTAGGTTGGGACTGGTTACGTTTGATTATGTTAGATTAGGTCATGTAAGTTGGCGGGGCGCTGTGCTGCCTGTTCACCACCCTGTACTAGCCATACCGGACGATGCGCCGCCTCTTCACGGGAGTCGTTCGCTCGGTGGACTTTCACGGGG
>NW_016923859.1:0-317 GCF_001483705.2 Eufriesea mexicana
CGAAAATGTCAATAAAATTGAATTTTCGAGGAAGATTCTATAGCATTTTAATGGTTGTAGCACGCCTATAGTATCTTTCCTCCGTATTTATGCAAAAAAGTTACCTCACCACGATATTAGTCGAAAATGTCAATAAGGTTGCATTTTCGAGGAAGATTCAAAAGCACTGTAATGGCTATAGCACGGCAATAGCATCTTTCCTCCTTATTTATACAAGAAACTCACCTCACCTCACCACGATATTAGTCGAAAATGTCAATCAAATTGTATTTTCGAGGCAGTTTCTATAGCATTGCAGTGGCTATAGCACGCCAATA
>NW_016923859.1:340-657 GCF_001483705.2 Eufriesea mexicana
ATGTCAGCTCACCATGATATTAGTCGAAAATGTCAATAAATTTGAATTTTCCATCCAGATACTATAGAATTGCAATGGCCATGGCTGGGCAATGGAATCTTTCCTCCGTATTTAAGCAGGAAACTTACCTCACCACGATATTAGTCGAAAATGTCAATCAAATTGTATTTTCGAGGCAATTTCCATAGCATTGCAACGGCTATAGCACGCCAATAGTATCTTTCCTCCTTATGTATACACGAAAGTTAGCTCAGCGCGATATTAACCGAAAATGTCAATAAAATTGAATTTAGCAGCCAGATTGTGCAGCATTGCAA
>NW_016923860.1:0-927 GCF_001483705.2 Eufriesea mexicana
ATCCACCGCATTGCAGTGAAAACAACAAGGGCCGTAGATACCCTAACCTAACCTGACCTAACCGAAAGCAACCAAACGTAGAGTAGCTTAACATAACATGACGATACTATCGTTGCTGGCGTCCACAGAGACAAGCAGAATGTACTAGAGCCCAATAGAGCGCAGAAATACAGCGCATTGCAGTATACAGCACTGAAGTCGAAGGTACCCTAACCTAACCTGTCTTAACCTAACCTAAGCAAACGTAACCTAACTTAAGCAAACGTAACGTAACCCAAAGTAACGTCCCGCGACCACTGCTTACGGCCTCCACAGAGCCAAGCAGAATATGGTAGAGCACCGTAGATCACAGAAATTCACCGTAAATCTGTGTACAGTGCGAGAGTTAAAGCTATACTAGCCAAACATAACCAAGCATAACCTAATCAAACATAAAGTAACTAAACCTAACTTGTTACGACCGCTATTGCTCGCCTCCCCATAGTCGAGCAGAGGACAATAAAGCAATGTAGAGATAGGAAATCCTCCGAATATCAGTGAATAGCACAAAGTCAAAGGTGACCGAACCTTACCTGACCCAACCTAACCTATCCAATCGTAAGGAAACTCAGCATATGTAGCCGAGACAACTATCGCTGGCCTCCCCAGAGACAAGCAGAACATACTAGAGCGCACTTGAGGGCTGAAATCCACCGAATACAATTGAGTACCACGAAAGTCAAAGTTATACTGTCCTTATATATCGAACCCTAACGTAACCAAACGTCAAATTACAAAGCTTAACGTAACGCGACTACTAGTGCTGGCCTCCATAGAGCCTAGCAGAACATATTACAGCACAGTAGAGCGCAGAAACCCGCGGTGGTAGTATATAGCCCAAAAGTCTAGACAATGCAGTCCTAAACTCACCAAACGTAACACAATCGA
>NW_016923861.1:0-546 GCF_001483705.2 Eufriesea mexicana
TAGGTTAGGTTAGGTTGGGTTGTGTCCGGTTTGGTTCGGTTTTGTTAGGGTAGGTTGGGTTAGTTCAGGGTTCGGTTAGATTGGGTTAGGTTGTGTTAGGTTAGGTTAGGTTAGGTTAGGTTATGTTGGGATATGTTCGGATAGGTAATGTTTGGTTAGGCAGGTAACGTTAGGTTTTATGAGATTAGGTTAGGTTAGGTTACGTATTTTGTGAAATTAGGTTAGGTTAGGTTAGGTTAGGTTGGGTTGGGTTGGGTTGCGTTGGGTCGGGGTGGCTTAGGTTATGCTAGGCTAGGTTATGTTAGGTTAGGTTAGGTTAATTTAGTTTAGGTTAAGTTAGGTTAGGTTAGGTTAGTTTAGGTTAGGTTAGGTAAGGTTAGGTTACGTTTGGTTAGGATAGGTTCGGTTGCGTTCGTTGGGTTGGGTTGGGTTAGGATGGGTTACGTTACTTTAGGTTAGGTTAGGTTAGGTTACGTTACGTTGCGTTAGGTTAGGTTCGGATAGGTAATGTTTGGTTAGGTAGGTTACGTTACGTTTTGTGAGGTT
>NW_016923862.1:0-2479 GCF_001483705.2 Eufriesea mexicana
ATGTATGTATGGATGTGTGTATGAATATATCTATGGATGTATGGATGGGTGTGTTTATGGATGCATTTATGGATGTATGGATGGATGTATGTATGGATGTGTGTATGGGTGTGTGTATGGATGTGTGGATGTGCGCATGAATGTATGTATGGCTGGATGGTTGTATAGATGGACGGATTAATGGATGTATGGATGTGTGGATGTATGGAAGTATATATGTATGGATGTATGGATGGGTGCATGTGCGGATCGATGGATGTATGATTCGATGGATGTAAGGATGTCTGGATGTATGGGTGGATGGATGTGTAGAAAGGTGGACGTATGGATGGATTTATGTATGGATGAATGGTTATATGGATGGAAGGATGTTTGGATGGATTCAGGTATGGATGGACGAATGTACGGATGTATGGATGTATGGACGGATGGGTGGTTGGTTGTATGGATGGATTGAGGTATGGATGTATGGATGTATGGACGGATGTCTGTATCGATGGATGGATGAACGGATGGGTTGATGTATGGATGGACGGACGTAGGTATGTATGGACGTATGAATGTATGGATGTACGAGTGTATGGATATACGGATGTATGGATGTACGGATGTATATCTGTATGGATGTGTGGATGGATGGATGTACGAGAGGATGGATGTATGGATGGATGGATTTATGGATATATGGATGGTGGATGTATGGATGTATGAATGGATGGACGTATGGATGTACGGATGCATGGATGATGGATGTATGAGTGCTTGAATGGATGCGTGGATGGACGGAAGAACGGATGTATGTATGGATGTTTGTATGGATGTATGTATGGATGTATGCATGGATGTATGTATGGATGTTAGTATTGTTGTAAGTATGGATGTATGTATGGATGTATGTTTTGATGTATATAAGAATGTATGTATGGGTGTATGTATGGACGAATGTATGCTTGTATGTATGGATCTGTGTGCTGATGTGTGTATGGATGCATGGATGGATGGACGGATGGATGTATGTATGGATGGATGTGTGGATGTATGCATGTATGGATTTATGCCTGTATGGATGTATGTACGGATGTATGTATGGATATATCAATGGATGTATTGATGGGTGTGTGTATGGATGTATGTATGGCTTTATGGACGGATGTATGTATGGGTGTATGTATGGATGTGTGTATGGATATATCTATGGATGTATGGAAGGGTGTGTGTACGGATGTATGTATGGATGTTTGGATGGATGTATGTATGGATGTGTGTATGGGTATGTGTATGGATATGTGGTTGTGCGCATGATTGTATGTATGGATGGATTGTAGTATGCATGGACGGATTAATATATGTATGGATGTGTGGATGTATGGGTGTATATATGTATGGATGTATCGATGGGTGCTTGTATGGATCGATGGATGTATGGTTCGATGGATGTATGGATGGCTGGATGTATGGATGGATGGATGTCTGAATGTATGGATGTTTGAATGTATGGATGTATTTGCGTTATGTATGTATGGTTGATTGTATGTACGACTGAATGTATGGGTGTATGTGTGGATCTCTGTATTGACATGTGTATGGATGCATGGCGGGATGGATGGATTGGTGGATGGATGTATGGATGGAAGGATGTATGTATCGATGGATGTATGGATGGGTGGAAGCTTTTATGGATATATGCATCGAATGATAGAAGTACGAATGGATGGTTTTATGTGTGTATGGACGTGTGGATATATGGATGTACACATGCATGGGTGTATGAATGGATAGATTTATGGATTGATGGATGTATGGATGGCTGGATGTATGGATGGATGGATGTGTAGAAAGGTGGACGTATGGATGGATTGATGTATGGATGAACGGTTGTATGGATGGATGGATGTATGAATGGATTGAGGTATGGATGTACGGATGTACGGATGTATGGATGTATGGACGGATGGGTGGGTTGATGTATGGATGGATGTATGTATGGATGAATGGTTGTATGGATGGATGTATGGATGTGTGGGCGTATGAATGTATGGATGTACGGATATATGGATATATGGATGTACGAATGTATGGATGTACGGATATGTGGTTGTATGGATTTATATATGTATGGATGTATGGATGGGTGGATGTATGTATCGATGTCTGTATGGATGTAATGATGGATTGATGGATTGGTGGATGGATGTATGTATGGATGTATGTATGGTTGAATGCATGGGTGTATGTATGGATGTATGTATTGTTGTGTGTATGGATGTATGGATGGATGGATGGATTGGTGTGTTGATGTATGGATGGATGGATGTATGGATCGATCGATGTATGGATCTATGGATGTATGGACCGATCGATGTATGGATGGGTGGACGTATGGTTGCAAGGATGTATGGATGGATGGCAGTATCGGTAGATGGATGTATGGATGGATAGCGGTATGGATGGAAAGATCTACGGATGTATGGAGGTATGG
>NW_016923863.1:0-5866 GCF_001483705.2 Eufriesea mexicana
GCTTGGCTCTGGGCAGGGCAGCAATAGCGATATATGGACGTTAGATATATCTATGTTATGTTCGGTTATTCTTGGTTGGTTTGGGTTAGGTCTGGGTAGCATTGACTTCTCTGATATACACTGCGTTCATATGGGTTTCTGCGTTCCACTCTCTACTAATGTGCTCTGCTTGCCTCTGGGGTAGCCAGCAATAGTGGTCGCGGCACGTTAGTTTGGGACAGGCTACGTTTGGTAATATAACGTTTGGTTAGGTTAGGAGGGGACAGCTATAACTTTAGTGCTATAGTCTGCTATTAGGTGGACTTCTGTGCCCCACAGTGCTCTAATGTTTTCAGCTTGGCTCTGGCAAGGTCAGCAATAGTGGCCTCTGATCGTTATGATCAGACAGGCTACGATCGGTTAGGTTGGGTCGGGCTAAGTTTGGGCAGGATAGCTTCAACTTTTGAGCTGTAGGCAGCTTTTCGCTGGACTTTTGCGCTCTGGTATATATGTCCAGCTTGTCTCTGGCGAGGGAAAAAGTAGCGGTCTCTGCACGTTGTTTTGAGTAATGTTACATTTGGGTATGTTACGGTTGGTTAGGTTTGGAGAGGATAGCTTGGAATTTTGTGCTATTGTCTGCGGCTAGGAGGTGTTCTGCTCCATACAGTGCACTAATATTTTCAGCTTGGCTCTGGCAATGTAAGCAAGGGTGGTCTCGGCACGTTACGATGGGTCACGCTACGTACGGTTAGGCTGGGTTAGGATACGTATGGTAAGGATAGCTTTAACGTTTGCGCTGATCACTGCTCTTCGGTGGATTCCTGCGCCCTGATGTGCTCTCGCACGTCCAGCTTGGCTCTGGGGAGGGCAAAAATAGGAGTCATTGTACGTTAGATTGAGTCAGCCTACGTTTGGCTATGTTCCGTTGGTTACGGTTATGTTTGGGTAGCTTAGTCTTTTCTGACATACACTGCGATTAAATGGATCTCTGCAGTCTACCCTCCACTATTCTTTTCCTCTTGAATCTGGGGTGACCAGAAATAGTGGTCGCGGCACGATAGGTTAAGTTTGGTTACGTTTGGCTGTGTTAAGGTTGGTTATGTTAGGAGAGGATAGTTTTGACTTTAGTGCCATGGTCTGCTATTAGGCGGATTTCTTCTCCCTTCGGTGCTATAATATTTTCAGCTTAGCTCTAGGAAAGCCAGCAATAGTAGTCTCGGCACATTATGTTGAGTCAGGTTACGTTCACTTAGGCTGGGTTAGACCATGTTTGGTCAGGATAGCTTTATCTTCTGTGATGTACACTGCTCTTCGATGGATTTCTGCGCTCTACTGTGCTACAGTATGTCCTGGTTGGCTCTGGGGATGCCATAAATGGTGGTCGCAGCACGTTAGGGTAGGTTAGGATACGTTCGGCTATGTTACGATTCTCAAGGTTAGGAAAGGATAGCTTTGAATTTAGTGCCATAGCCTGCTGTTAGGCGGACTCCTGCTCCCTAGAGTGCTTTAATATTTCCAGCTTGGCTCTGGGAAGGCCAGCAAGACTGGTGTCGGCTGATTACGTTGAGTCACGTTACGACCGGTTTCGTCAGTTTAGTGAAGTTTGGTCAGGATAGCTTTAAAATTTGTGCTGTACACTGCAATTCGATGTATTTCTGCGCTCTCCCCTGTTCTAGTACGTCCTGCTTGGCTCTAGGGCGGGCTGCAATAGCGGTATCTGCACGAAATATTTATTTATGTTATGTTCGGTTATTTTCAGTTGGTCTCGGTTAGGTCTGGGTAGCACTGACTTTTCTGATATACTCTGCGTTCATATGAGTTTCTGCGTTTTACTCTCTACTATTGCGTTCCGCTTGCCTCTAGGTTGGCCATCAATAGTCGTCGCGGCACGTTAGGTTGAGATATGCTGCGTTCGATTACGCTTGGTTTGGTTATGATAGGAGGGGATAGCTATGACTTTAGTACTACTGTCTGCTATTAGGTGTACTTCTGTGCCCCACAGTGCCCTAATGTGTTCCGCTGAACTATGGGGAGGCCAGCATTGGTGGTCTCGGCACGTTACGTTGTGTCATATTACGTACGGAAGGTTGGGTCAGGTCAGGTTTGGACGGGATGGCTCTAACTTTTAAACTGTACACAGCTATTCGGCGGATTTCTGCACCCTGCTGTGCTTTCGCATGTTCTGCTTGGCTCTGGGGAGGCCAGCAACAGTGGTCTCGGCACGTTAGGTTGAGATGTATAACGTCCGCTCATATTCCGTTTGGTTACGTTAGGACGGGGTAGCTTTGACTTTCGTGCTGTAAACTGCTATTCGGTGGATTTCTGCGATATACTGTGCTCCGATGTGCTCTGCATGGCTCTGGGGAGGGCGGCAATAGGACTCTCGGTGCGTTAAGTTGACTTATGTTACGTATGGCTATGGTAAGTTTGGTTAGTTTAGGATAGGGAAACTATGATTTGTGTGCTGTACGCTGCAAGTCGTTGGTCTTCTGCGCTCTTCATTGCTCGACTATACTCGGCTCGACCCTGAGGTGACAAGCAATAGTTGTCTCGGACCGTTACGTTGAGCTAGGTTACGTTTTGTAACGTTATGTAAGGTTGGGTTGGGTTCGGTTAAATACTACTTTCGTCGTAAGTGTTGCTATTCGATGGACTTCCACGGACTCCTGTGCTCTATGTTCCGCTCGGCTTTGAGGAAGCCAGTAATAGATGTCTCGGCACGATAGGGTAAGGTTGGGTTACGTTTGCCCTGATTAGGTTTGGACAGTTTCGAGCTTTCTGCTATACACGGAGATTCCATGGATTTCTGCTCTCTACTCTCCTCTATTATGCTCTGCTTGGCTGCGGGGAGGCCGGAGATATTGCGCTCGGCAAGTTTGGCTGAGCTCTGATACGTTTGGTAGTGTTATGATTGGTTGGGTTAGGTTACGGTACCTTTGACTTTTGTGCTGCATACTCCTTTTCGGTGGATTCCTCAGCTCTACTGGGCTCTAAGATGCTCCGCTTTGCTCTGGGGAGGCCAGAAACTGTGGCTGCGTCGCGTTAGCTTGTGTTAAGTTTCGTTTGGTTAGATTATGTTTCTTTGGGTTAGGTTAGGATGTCTTTGCCTTTTGCGCAATACACTGCCACTCTATAGACTTCTGCCCTCTACTCTCCTCTAATATGCTCTACTTAGCAATGAGGAGTGCAGCAATATTTTTCTAGGCACGTTACGTTGAGTTCGGTTACGTTTGGATATGTTATGTTTGGTATGGTTAGGTTAGGTAACCATTGACCCTTGTGCTGTACACTGCTACTCGGTAGAGTTCTGCCCTATACATTGCTCTACTATACTATGTTCGGCTCTGGAGAGGCCATTAGTTGCGGTCTCGGCACGTTAGGTTGAGCTAGGCTACGTTTGGTTAGGTTAAGCTTGTTTGTCTTAGGTTTGGATAGCTTTTACTTTCGTGGTATACACTGTCGTTCGGTGAATTTCTGCGCCCTACTGTACTCCAATATATACTGCTTAGCCATGGGTACGCAAGGAATGCACGTCTCGTCTCGTTAGGTATAGTTACTCAACGTTTGGTAAGGTTAGATTAGGTTATGTTAGGATAGGATGTCTTCGACTTCTGTGCTATACACAGCTATTTGGTGGCTTTCTGCGCTATACTGTGCTCTAGTTTATTCTGCTTTTCTCTAGGCAGACCAGCGATAGTTGTCCCGGCACGTTCGCCTAAGATAGGATGCGTTCGGTTGTATTACGTTTGTATATGTTAGGAGAGGATAGCATTGACTTTAGTGCTGTACACAGCTATTCCGTGTATTTCTGCGCTCCACGTTGCTCTACTACACCCTGCTCGACTCTCGGGATGCGAGCAATAGCTGTTGTGGCACGTTAGGTTCAGTTGGCTTACGTTTGGTTGCGTCCGATTAGGTTACCTTCTTTCAGGCTAGCTTAGACTTTCGTGCTGTACACAGTTACTCGTTCAATTCCATCCGTCTACCGTGCTCTACTCTAATCTGCTAGACCGTGGGGAGGCCAGCAGTAGTGGTCGCGGCTGGTTAAATTGAGCTCGGTTACGTTTGGTTGTGCTTCGATGGGTTGGGTTCGGAGAGTGTACCTTCGACTTTTGTGCTGCATGCCGCTTTTCGGCGGATTTCTCTGCTCTACTGTGCTCTAACATGCTGTGCTTTGCTCTGCGGGGGGGGGGGGGGCAGAAATAGCGGACGCGGCATGTTATGTTACGTTATGTTACGTTCGGTTAGTTTATGTTTGCATGGTTAAGGTTCGGACAGCATTGATTTTTCTGCAATACTCTGCGATTCTACGGATTCCTGTGCCCTACTCCACTAATGTATGCACTGCATGTCCCTGAGGATGTCAGCAATTGTGGTAGCGGCACGTTACGCTGTGTTAGATTACGTTTGGCTTGGTTAAGTTACGTTGGGTTAGGACGGGATAGCTCTGATTCTTGAGCTACACACTGCAATACTTTGGGCTCCGGCGACCTACTGTGCGCTGTTGCGCCCTACTTCTCTCCGGCGATGCCAGGTTTAGTAGACACGGCACGTTAGTTTGAGCTATGCTAAGTTTGGTTTGGTAACATTTGATTAGGTTAGGATCGGATACCTTCGTCTTTTGCCTGTGCACTGCCATGCGGTGGATTTCTGCGCTCTACAGCGCTCTAGTATGCTCTGCTTGGCTCTGTGGAAGACAGCAATACTAACCTCGGCACCATATATTGAGTTATGCTACGTTCGGTTGGGTTAGGTTTGGACAGGTTAGGTTAGGGTATCCTCCACAGTTCTGCTATACGTCGGATTGCGTTGGATTACTGCGCTGTACTGTGCTCTAGTATATTCTGCTTGTCCCTGTAGAGGCTAGCAATAGTGGTCTCGGCGCATTTGATTGCGTTATGTTACTTTCGGTTACGTTACGTCTGGTGAGGTTAGTAGAGTATAGCTTCGACTTTTGTGCTACACCATGCTTTTCTATGGATTTTTGCGCTGTACTGTGCGCTACCACGCTTTGCTTGTGTCTGTAAACGCCAGGAATATCTTCAGCGGCAACTTAGTTTGAGGTATGTTACGTCTGGATGGGATAGCTTTACTTTTGTGCCATACATTGCTATTCTGTCGATTTCAGCGCCCTACGTTGCTGTGCCATTCTCTGCTTAGCTCCCGTGAGGCCAGCAATAGTGGTCGTGGCACCGCAATCTGAGCTACGTTACGTTTGGTTATGCTACGTTTGGTCAGGTTAGGAGAGTGCAGTTTTGACTTTTGTGCTATACACTGCTACTCGGCGTATTTCTGTGCACTACTGTGCTCTAATATGCTCTTCTTCGTTCTGGGCGTGGCAGCAATTGTGGCCGCGGCACGTTACTTTGAGATGTGTTACGTTTGGTTATGTTACGGTTTGTTGGGTTAGGAAAGAATGGCTTCAACTTTTGTGCTGTAAGCTGCTATTCGGTGTATTTCTCCACTCTACTGTGCTCTAATACGCTCTGCTTTATCCTGGGTAGGCGAGAGATAGTTGCGGCGTCATGTTACGTTGTGTTAGCTTACGTATGGTTAGTTTACGTTAGCATGGTTAGGGCATGGGTATTTTTGATTTTTCTGCTATACATTGCGATTCTATGGATTTCTACGCCCTACTCTCCTCTAGTATGTTTTGCATGGTCCTAGCGAAGTCGGCAATAATGTTCCCGGCACGTTAGGCAGAGTCGGATTACGTTTGGTTAAGTTAGGTTTGGCTAGGTTAGGATGGGATAGATTTAGCTTCTGTGCTCCACACTGCTAATCGGTGGATTTCTGCTGTCCACCGTGCTCTAATACGTTCTGCATGTCCCAGGGGAGGCCAGCATTTATGTTCGTGGCACGACTGTTTGAGTTACGTTACGTTTGC
>NW_016923863.1:7098-10222 GCF_001483705.2 Eufriesea mexicana
TTCAGCTTGACTCCGGCAAGGCCAGGAATAGTGGTCTCGGCACGTAATGGAGGGTATGGTTACGTTCGGTTAGGTTGAGTCAGGCTATGTTTGGTAAGGTTTGCTTTAGTTTTTGTGCTGTACACAGCTATTCGGTAGATTTCTGCGATCTACTGTCCTCTAGTATGTCCTGCTTGGCTATGGGGAAGGCAGCAATAACGGTGTTGGGACGTTAGGTTGTGTCAGGCTATGTCTGGTTATGTCCTGTTGGTTTGGTTCGGGCACGAGTAGTTTTGACTTTTCTGATATACACAGAGACTATATGGCTTTCTGCATTCTTCTTTCCACTAATGTGTTCCGCTTGACCCAGTGCAGGTCAGTAATAGATGTCGCGGCACGTTAGGTTGAGTTAGAATGCGCTTGGTTCTGACACGTTTGGTTAGTTTTCGAGAGGATTACTTTCACTTTGGTGTCATTGTCTGCTATTAGGTGTATTTCTGCTCCCTACATTGATTTAATGCTACCAGCTTGCGTGTTGGAATGCCAGCAATAGTGGTATCGGCACGTTATGTTGAGGAACGTTACGTTAGGTTTGGTCGGGCTAGGCTAAATTTGATCAGGATAGCTCAAACTTTTGTGCTTTACACTGTTATTCGGTGGATCTCTACACTCTACTGCGCTCTAGTATGTCCCTCTTGTCCCTGGGGTGGCCAAAAATAGTGGTCGCTAGGATAAGTTGGGGTACGGTCGGTTATGTTACGATTCCGTAGGCTATGAGAGGACAGCCGCGCCTTTAGTGCTATAGTCTGCCATTAGGTGGATTTCTGCGCCTTACAGTGCTGTAATGTTTTCAGTTTGGCACTGGCAAGGCCAGCAATAACTGTCTCGATGCGTTATGGTGAGTCAGGTTTCGTTCGATTAGGTTGCGTCGGACTAAGTTTGGTCAGGATAGCGTTAACTTTATCGTTGCATACTGCTATTCGGTGGATTTATGCGGTCGACTGTGCACTAGTATGTCCTGCTTCGCCCTGGGGCGGGCAACAGCAGCTGTCTCGGCACGTTATGCTCAGTCAGGCTATGTGTGTTTAAGGTCTGTTGGTTTGGGTTAGGCTTGGGTAACTTTGACTTTTTGGATAATCACAGCGGCTACACGGATTTCTGCGTTCTATCGTCCACTATCGTGTTCCGATTAACTCTGCGGTGGCCAGCAGTAGTGGTCGCGGCAAGTTACGTTGAGTTGGGTTACGATTGGTTGCGTTACGGTTGGCTTTGTTAGGAGGGGATTGCTCTGACTTTAGCGCTATGGCCTGCTATTTGTTGGATTTCTGCTCCGTACAATGCAATAATATTTTCAGCTTGGCTATGGGAAGTCCAGAAACAGTGGCCTCGGCACGTCATATTGATTCAGGTTACGTTCGGTTAGGTTGGGTTAGGCAGTGTTTGGTCAGGATAGATTTAGCTTTTACGCTGTACGCTGATTTTCGGCGGATTTCTGCGATCTACTGTACCCTAGTGTGTCCTGCTTGGCTCTGTGGAGGGCAGCATTAGCGGTCTAGGCACGTAAGGTTGAGACAGGCTACGTTTCGTTATGTTCCGTCAGTTTGGGTTAGGCTTGGGTAGCTTCGACTTTTCTGATAAGCACTACGATTACATGGATTTCTGTGCTCCATCACCACTGACGTGTTCCGTTTGACCTTGGGGAGGCCAGCAATGGCGGTCGCGGCACGTTAGGTTGAGTTAGGATATGTGTGGTTATTTTCTGTCGGTTTCGGATAGGTCTGGGTAACTTTGACTTATCTGATATGCACAGTGATAAATGGATTTCTGCATTGTACTCCCTACTTATATGTTCTGCTCTGCTCTGGGGTAGCCAGCAATAGTGGCCGAGGCACGTTAGGTTGAGCTTGGCTGCGTTCGGTTATGTACCGTTTGGTTATGTTAGGATAGGATAGTAATAACTATTGTGCGTTGCACTGCGATTCAATGGATTTCTGCGCTCTACTTTCCACTAATATGTTCAGCTTGTTCCTAGGGAGGCCAGATATAGCGGTCGCGGCACGTTAAGTTGTGTTGGGTTACGTTTGTATTGATTAGGTTGCGTTTGGTTAGGCTGCGATAGCTATGGCCCCTGTGCAACTAACCGCAATCCGAAGGACTTCTGCTCCGTATTATGCGCTACCACAATCTGCCAGTTTCCGGGGACGCCAGAAAAAGTGGCCGCGGCATGTTAGGTGGAGTTATGTTACGTTTGGTAAGGTAATGCTTGGCTAGGTTAGGATGCGATATACTTGACTTTTGCCTGTAATCTGCTATGCGGTAGATTTCTGCGCTCTACGGCGCTCTAATACGTTCTGCTTGGCTCTATGGTGGCCAGCACTAGTTTTCTCGGCAGCCTGGGTTGGGTTATGTTACGCTTAGCCTGGCTAGGTTAGGAATGATTTGCTTAGGATAGGTTCGGCTTTTGAGCTATGCACTACAATTCGGACGATATCTGCCCTCTGTATTGCACTACTAGCATCTGCATGTCTCTAGGGAGGCCAGCAATGGCGGTCGCGGCGCGTTTGTTTGAGTTACATTGCGTCCGGCTATGTTAGGTTAGGCTACGTTTGGTTAGGATGTCCTCGACTTTTGCGCTATACACTGCAATTCGGTGGATTTCTTCCCTTCACTGTGCTATAATAAGCTCTTTTTAGGAGCTTAGAAGCTTAGGTTAGGAGATTAGGTTTTTAGGAGATTAGGTTAGGACATGATAGCTATGACTTTTGTGCTATACACGGCTATTCGATATATTCCTGTGCTCTACATTGCTCTAATGTAATCGGTTCGACTCTTGGGTGGCCAGCAGTAGTGGTCGCCGCGCGTAGGCTGTGTTAGTTTACGTTTGGTTAGGTCAGGTATGGTAGGGATTGGTTAAGATACCCTTGACTTTTGACCTATAGACTGTCATTCGGACTCTTTCAGCGCTCTACATTGCCCTGCTATACTCTGCTTAGCTCTCGTGTGGCCAGCAATAGTTGTCTTCTCAAGTCAGTTTGGGTTGCGCTACGTCCGCTTATGTCACGTTTCGTTAGGTCAGGATAGAATAGCTTTAACTTTTGTTCTATACACAGTTACTCGGTGGATTTCTGCGCTCTACTGTGCTCAA
>NW_016923864.1:0-919 GCF_001483705.2 Eufriesea mexicana
GTAGAGCAAATGTCGGTAGTGGTATTGACAAATGACAATACTATACTGAGTGAAGCAATCTATATAATGCAATAGCCATTCCATTATACTGTTCGATGGACACATAAGTTCCTCAGCAATTATAAATTGACAAGAGCCAGATACATTATCGCGCGAGATGTTAACAAATTGCAAAGCAGTACTGAGTATAGCCATCGTCACAGTAGTGCAGCCGATGGATTAATCAGTTCACTGACGATTTACATTCCACAGTAGTTATAGAATGAGCAATGTATAGATCAGATATTTTCAAAGACAATTACAATTTACAGTACGGTATATAGTACTGCCACCAACGATTTACTGCAGCAATTGTATCAACATATTCTATGACGATCTGCGTTATATTACAACGCAAGTATGACCAATGGACATATCAATTATCGCAAAGGACATAGACATTTGTAAATGCATAACTCAGTACCACAATCTGCACAATTCTGTTGCCACTGATGTGACATAATTCACTGATTACCTAAGTATTTCGCCAGCTGTGGAACGATCAATGGATCGAGGAACCGTCGCTGGAGTCATTGACATATTGCAAAAGTGTGATTAGTACAGCCATCATGTCTGTACTGTAGCCGCTGGATTAATTTGTCCACTGATGATTCATTGTCCATAGTATCTCTAGAATGACAAATGGGTGATCCATTGGCTCAAGAGATATTAACAACTCAAAACACAGGTATGAGGACAGCAATCACAGCAACACATTCGCCGATGGAATAATTTCATCACTCATGGTTTAAATAACTCAGCAGTTGCAGAATTGTCAATTGATATGACAATTATCGCAGGGGACATTCACATATGACCATACAGTACCGAGTACGTCTACAACCAGAACAACGTAGCCGTTTGATTAACATTTTCACCT
>NW_016923865.1:0-793 GCF_001483705.2 Eufriesea mexicana
TTGTGCTATACACTTCCATTCGGTGAATTTCTACGCTCTACGTTTCACTACTGTGCTCTGATCAACTCTGGGGAGGCCAGGAATAGTGGTCTCGGCCCGTTATGTCGAGCTAGGGTACGTTCGGTTTCGTTACGTTTGTTTTGGTTAGGTTTGGAAAGATTCGACATTCGTGGTATACACTGATATTCGGTGGATTTCTACGCACCACTGTGCTTTACTATAGTCTGCTTGTCCCGGGGGAGGCCAGCAATAGTGGTCGCGGGAGATTGCGTTGAGATATGCTATGATTGGTCAATTTCCGTTGCCCTGGCTTTGGTTTGGGTTGCTTAGGCTTTTCTGATATACACCGCGATTACATGGATTTCTGGGTCCTACTATCCACTAGTATGTTCTGCCTGGCTCTGTAAATGCCAGTAATCGTGGGCGCGGCACGCTAGATTTCGTTGTGTTACGTTTGGCTATGTTACCATTGGCTAGGTCAGGAGGTGGCAGCTTTGACTATTGTGCTGTACACTGCTATTTTGTTGATTTCTGCGCTCCACAGTGCTCCAGTATGTTCTGCTTAACACTGTGTAGGCCAGAGATAGTGGTCTCGGCACGTTATACTGAGATATGTCACGTTCGGTTAGGATATGTTCGGATAAGTGTGGTTTGGACAGCGTCTTCTTTTGTGGAATTGTGGTATGCACAGTACTTCGTCGCATTTATGAGCTCTGCTCTGCTCGAACATTCTCAGCTTGCCTCTGGGGAGGCCAGCATTGGTGGTCTCGGCACGTAAGGTTGAGTTGGAATA
>NW_016923866.1:0-242 GCF_001483705.2 Eufriesea mexicana
CTATCCAATGGCAAGTACAGCCATCTCCTTTCCAGAGAAAAGGTGAATTCATCATCCATTACCAGTTATAGAATGCAGAATAGATCGCCTAACGCCTTCAAACAAATCGCAAATACCGCCATCTACTTGCCAGAGAATAGGTCTATTCAAAATCTTTAAGCTGTTATAGCTTCCTGAATAGATCGCCTAATGCCTTCAATCAAATGGCAAGTACAGCCATCTACTTGCCTGACAATAGGTCC
>NW_016923866.1:313-555 GCF_001483705.2 Eufriesea mexicana
ATCTACTTGCCAGAAAATAGGGCTATTCAAGATCTATAATCTGTTATAGCTTGGTGAATACATCGCCTAACGCCTTCAATCCAATGGCAAGTGTTGCTATCTACTTGCCAGAGAATAGGTCTATTTAAAATATATAATCAGTTATATCTTGGTGAATAGAACGCCTAACGCCTTCAATACAATGGCAAGTACAGCCACCTGCTTGCCAGAGGATAGGTCTATTCAAAATCTATTGTCTGTCA
>NW_016923867.1:0-1903 GCF_001483705.2 Eufriesea mexicana
CTATGCAAGGAAGTTAGCTCACCACGATATTAGTCGAAACTGTCAATAAAATTGAATCTGCCATGCACACTCTTTATCATTGCAATGGTTATAGCTTGCCAATATAATCTTTCCTGCCTGTTTTTGCAAGAAAGTTAGCTCATCACGATATTAGTCGTAAATGTCAATAATATTGAACTTTCCAGCCAGATTCCATAGTATTGAAATGGCTATAGCACGCCAATAGAATCTTTCGTCCTTATTGATGCAAGATAGTTAGACCTCCACGATATTAGTCAGAAATGTCAATGAAATTGAGTTCTCCAGCCAAACTGTACTGCACTGCAATGTCTATAGCACTCCAAAAAGATCTTTCCCCCTTACTTAGGGAAGGAAGTTAGCTCACCACGATATTAATAGAAAATGACAATAAAATTGCATTTTCCCGCAAGATTCTATAGCACTGCAAAACCCATATCACGCCAATAGAATCCTTCCCCCTTATTTATGCGAGAAAGTTATCTCACCACGATATTAACCGATAATGTCAATAAAAGTGAATTTTCCAACCACACTCTATATCGTTGCAATGACTACAGCACGCCAATAGAATCTACCCTGCTTATTTATGCATGAAAGGTAGCCCACCACAATAATAGATGAAAATGTCAATAAAATTGAATATTCCAGCCAGATTCTGCAGCATTGCAATGGCTATAGGACGCAAACAGATTCTTTCCACCTTGTTTATGCAAGAAAGTGAGCTTTCCACGATATTAGTAAAAATGTCAATTTGAATTTTCCAGCCATATTCTACGACATTGCAATCTCAATAGCACTCCAAAAGGATCTTTCCTCGTTACTTATGCAAGGAAGCTATCTCGCCACGATACTAGTCGAAAATGACAATAAAATAGAATTTTTCAGGACGATCCTATAGCATTGCAATGTCTATCGCACTCCAGTAGAACCTCTCCTCCTTATTTATGCAAGAAAGGTAGCTCACCACGATATTAGTCGAAAATGTCAATAAAATTGAATCTGCCAAGCACTTTCTATATCATTGCAATGGCTATAGCTGTCCAGCAGTATCTTTCCTCCTTATTTATGCACAAAGGGCAGCTCCCCACAATATTCGTGGAAGATGTCAATAAAATTGAATTCGCCAGCCAGATTCAACAGCACTTGAGTGGCTATATCACGCAAATGGAGTCTTTCCTCCTTATTTATGCAAGAAAGTTAGCTCACCACGATATTAATAGAAAATGACAATAAAATTGAATTTTCCGTGACGATTCTATAGCATTGCACTGCCTATAGCACGCCAACAGTATCATTCCTACTTATATATGCGAGAATGTCATCTCACCACGATATTAGCCGAAAATGTCAATAAAATTGAATTTTCCAACCACACTCTGTATCATTGCAATGACTACAGCACGCCAATAGAATCTACCCTGCTTATTTACGCAAGAAAGATAACTCACCACGATAATAGACGAAAATGTCAATAAAAATAAAAATGAATTTTCCAGTCAGATTCTGCAGCATTACAATGGCTAGAGCACTCCGAACGGGTCTTTCCTGCTTACCTATGTAAGGAAGCTAGCTCACCACGAAATTAGTAGAAAATATCAATAAAATTGAATTTTGCAGCCAGATTCTGCAGCATTGCAATGGCTATAGGACGCCAATATATTCTTTCCACCTTGTTTATGCAAGAAAGTGAGCTTTCCACGATATTAGCAAAAATGTCAATTTGAATTTTCCAGCCATATTCTACGACATTGCAATCTCAATAGCACTCCAAAAGGATCTTTCCTCGTTACTTATGCAAGGAAGCTATCTCGCCACGATACTAGTCGAAAATGACAATAAAATAGAATTTTTCAGGACGATCCTATAGCATTGCAATGTCTAT
>NW_016923867.1:2068-3274 GCF_001483705.2 Eufriesea mexicana
TTCCACGATATTTGTCAAAAATGTCAATAAAATTGAATTTTCCAGCCAGATTCTACGACATTGCAATCTCAATAGCACTCCAAAAGTATCTTTCCTACTTACTTATGCAAGGAAGTTATCTCACCACGATACTAGTCGAAACTGCCAATAATATTGAACTTTCCAGGAAGATTCTATTGCATTGCAATGCCTATAGCACGCCAATAGAATCTATCCTACTTATATATGCGAGAATGTCATCTCACCACGATATTAGCCGAAAGTGTCAATAAAATTGAATTTTCCAACCACACTATATATCATTGCAACGTCTACAGCACGCCAATAGAATCTACCCTGCTTATTTATGCAAGAAAGAAGACTCACCACGATAATAGACATAAATGACAATAAAATTGAATTTTTCAGCCAGATTCTGCAGCATTGCAATGGCTATAGCACGCTAATAGTTTCTTTCCACCTCGTATATGCAAGATAGTTAGCTTTCCACGATATTAGTCAAAAATGTCAATAAAATTGAATCTGCCAGGCACACTCTTTATCATTGCAATGGTTATAGCTTGCCAATATAATCTTTCCTCCTTGTTTATGCAAGAAAGTTAGCTCGTCAGGATACTAGTCGAAAATGTCAATAAAATTGAATCTGCCAGGCACACTCTTTATCATTGCAATGGTTATAGCTTGCCAATATAATCTTTCCTCCTTGTTTATGCAAGAAAGTTAGCTCGTCAGGATACTAGTCGAAAATGTCAATAAAATGAAAATTTCCACCCAGATTCAACTGCATTGCAATGTCTATAGCACGCCAATAGAATCTACCCTGCTTATTTAGGCAAGAAAGGTAGCTGACCACGATACTAGTCGAAACTGCCAATAATATTGAACTTTCCAGGAAGATTCTATTGCATTGCAATGCCTATAGCACGCCAATAAAATCTATCCTACTTATATATGCGAGAATGCCATCTCACCACGATATTAGCCGAAAATGACAATAAAATTGAATTTTCCAACCACATTCTATACCATTGCAACGTCTATAGCATGCCAATAGAATCTAAACTCCTTATTTATGCAACATAGACAGCTCACATAGCTCACCACGATATTAGTCAGAAATGTCAATAAAATTGTGTTCTCCACCCAGATTCTACTGCATTGCAATGGCTATAGCACTCCAGAAGGATCTTTCCCCCTTACTTAGGG
>NW_016923868.1:0-864 GCF_001483705.2 Eufriesea mexicana
CTGGAAAATTCAATTTTATTGACATTTTCGACTAATATCGTGGTGAGCTAGCTTTATTGCATATATGATGAGAAAAGATTCAATTTGCGTGCTAAAGCCGTCGCAATGCTATTGAATCTGGCTGGAAAATTCAATTTTATTGACTTTTTTGACTAATATTGCTGTGAGCTGACTTTCTTGCATAAATAAGGAGGAAATATTCTGTTGGCGTGCTATAGGCATTGCAAAGCTGTTGAACCTTGAAGGATAGTACACTTTTATTGACATTTTCGACTAGAATCGTGGTGAGCTATCTTTCATGCATAAATAAGGAGGAAAGATACTATTGGCGTGCTATAGCCGTTGCAATGATATAGAATGTGGTTGGAAAATTAAAATAGAATGTGGTTGGGAAATTAAAATTTAATGACATTTTCGACTATTATCGTGGTGAGCTAACTTTCTTGGATAAATAAGGCGGAAAGATTCAATTGGCGTGCTATATTCGTCGCAATGCTATAGAATCTGGCTGTAAAATTCAATTTTATTGACATTTTCGACTATTATCGTGGTGAGCTAACTTTCTTGGATAAATAAGGCGGAAAGATTCAATTGGCGTGCTATATTCGTCGCAATGCTATAGAATCTGGCTGTAAAATTCAATTTTATTGACATTTTCGACTATTATCGTGGTGAGCTAACTTTCTTGGATAAATAAGGCGGAAAGATTCAATTGGCGTGCTATATTCGTCGCAATGCTATAGAATCTGAATGGAAAGTTCAATTTTATCGACATTCTCGACTAATATCGTGGTGAGCTCTCTTTATTGCGTAAATAAGGAGGGTTGATTCTACTGGCGTGCTATAGCCATTCATTGCTATAGC
>NW_016923869.1:0-854 GCF_001483705.2 Eufriesea mexicana
GACTCTTGCGCTATACAATGCTACTCAGTGGATTTCTGCGCACTACTGTGCTGTAATTTGCTCCGCAAGTTGTCTCGGCGCGTTAGGTAGGGATATGCTGCGTTTGGTTAGATTACGTTGCTTAGGTTAGTACAGGAAACCTCTGTCTTTTGTGCTATACACTGCTATTCGGTGGGTTTCTACGATTTACTCTGCTCTAATATGCCTTGCTTTGCGCTGCGGATACCAGCAATGATGGTATCGGCACGTTAGGTTAAGTTAGGCTTCGTTTTTCCAGGTTAGGTTGTGCCAGGTTTGGTCAGGATATATGAGACTTTCGTGCTCTGAACTTCAATGCGGCGGGTTTCTGCGCTCTCCTATCCCCTAGTATATTCTGCTGTGCTCTGGCGAGGTCAGCAGTATTGGTGTAGGCACGTTAGGTTTGTTAGGTTTCGTATGGTTGTGTTATGTTCCGTTATTTTTGGCTAGGATAGCAATGACCTTTGTGCTGTACACTGCTATTCGGTGGATTTCTGCGCTGTACTGTGATCTATTATTCCCTGCTTAGCTCTGGGAATTCCAGAAATATTGGAGGGAATTCCAGAAATATTGGCCGCTGCGGGTTAGGTTGTGTTCGGTTACGTTTGGTTGGGTTAGGTTTGTTTGGTTTCGGTTATGGTATCATTGACTTTCGTGATATGCATTGCCAATCAAAGGACATCTGCGCTCGGCTCACCCCAAATGTGCCCTGCTTGGCAACGAAGAGTCCAGCAATACATGGCTAGACATGTTAGGTTTGGATGGGTTACTTTCGGTTAGGTTAGAATAGGGCATGTTAGGATAGGGTATCTTGTCCTTCCCTGCTTTACACTCCT
>NW_016923870.1:0-475 GCF_001483705.2 Eufriesea mexicana
TATCCTTTCTAAGGCAATCGTAGCAAAACCAAACGTACCATAATTCAACTTATCGTGTCGGGAAATTTATTCTTGGCCTCCCAGTAAACAAGCAGTATATAATAGAGAAAGGCAGGGCGCAGGACCCCGCCGCATTGTAGCGTATAGCAAAACGGTGAATGGTACCCAGTCATTTCCTGAACCAACGTCAACTACCCGCACGTAGCCTAATTCCACATAACGTGCCGATACCACCATTGCTGGCCTCCCCAGAGCAGAGCAGGACATACAAGAGCACAGTAGGGCGCAGAAATCCTCCGAAAAGCAGTGTAAATGTCAAAAGTCAAAGCAACCCTATCCTAGCCTAGCCAATCGTAACATAACCAGACATAACCAAACATACCCTAATTCAACCTGACGTGCCGCGACCACAGTTGCTAGCGTCCCGAGAGCCGAGCAGAGCACACTACAGGACGGCAGAGCACAGAAATCCATA
>NW_016923871.1:0-769 GCF_001483705.2 Eufriesea mexicana
ATCAACGGACTAGCAGTGCACATCACAAAAGTCAAAGTAATCCTGGCCAAGCCATCCTTACCAGTCCTAACATAACAAAACCTAGCTAAAACATACGTGGCGAGACCACTACCATTGTCTACCCCACAGCCAAGCAGAGCATATTAGAGTAAGATAGAGCGCAGAATTCCGCGGATAGCAGTGTATCGCACAAAAGTCTGAACTACCATATCCCAACCGCACCAAACGTACCACAACCGAAGGTAGCATGGCTCAACATAACGTGACAAGAACATAATTGCTGGCCTCCCAGAGCCAAGCAGAGAATATGATAGCGCATTAGACAACAGAAATCCGCCGAATAGCTGTGTAAAGCACATAAGTCAAAGAAATACTAACTAAGCTTTCCTAACCTACCCTAACGGAACGTTACGTAACGTAACCAAACTCAACCTAAAGTGCCAAGACCACTATTTCTGACCTCCCCAAGGCGAAGCATAGAATAACGTAACCAAACTCAACCTAAAGTGCCGAGACCACTATCTCTGACCTCCCCAAGGCGAAGCATAATACAGTAGAGCACAGTCGAGCGCAGATATTCCCCGAAAAAAGAATACAGCGCAAAAGGCGAAGCTACACTTGCGGAACAAAACGTAGCCTAACCCTTCCCGACGTAGACTAGTTCAACGTAACATGACGAGACCACTATTGCTGGCCCCCACAGAGGCAAGCAGAATGTACTAGAGCACAGTAGAGCGCAGAACTCCACCGCACTGCGGTGAATAGCACA
>NW_016923872.1:0-1850 GCF_001483705.2 Eufriesea mexicana
ATGGCTATAGCATGTCAATAGGATCTTTCCTCCTTATTTATTCAACAAAAATTGCTCACAACGGTATTATTCGAAAATGTCAATAGAACTGAGTTTTCCAGTCAGATTCTATCGCATTGGAGTGGCTATAGCATGCCAATAGAATCTTTCCTCCCTATTTATTGAACAAAATTAGCTCACCACGATATTAGTCGAAAATGTCAAGAAAACTGGATTTTCCAGTCAGATTATATCGCATTGCAATGGTTATAGCATGCTAATAGAATCTTTCCTCCCTATTTATTGAACAAAATTAGCTCACCACGATATTAGTCAAGAATGTCTATAAAACTGAATTTTCCATTCAGGTTATATCCCATTGCAATGGCTATAGCAGGCCAATAGAATCTTTCCTCCTTATTTATACAAGAAAATTAGCTTACCACGATATTAGTCGAGAATGTCAATAAAATTACATTATCCAGTCAGGTTCTTTCACACTGCATTTGCTACAGCATGCCAATGTAGTCTTTCCCCCCTATTCATGCAAGCAAATAAGCTCTTCACGATATTAGTCGAAAGTGCCAATAAAATTGTATTTTCCAGTCCGATTCTTTCGCACTACAATGGCTATAGTATGCCAATAGAATCTTTCCTCCTTATTTGTTGAACAAAATTAGCGCACCACGATATTAGTCGAAAATGTTAATAAAACTGAATTTTCCAGTCAAAAGCTATCGCATTGCAATGCCTATAGCATGCCAATAGGATCTTTCCTCTTTATTTATACAAGAAAATTAGCTCACAACGATATTTGTCGAGAATGTCAATAAAATGGAATTTTCAGGACAGATTCTATAGCATTGCAATGGCAATAGCATGCCTATAGAGTCATTCCTCCTTATTTATGGATGAAAATTAGCTCACCACGATATTATTCGAAAATGTCAATAAAATTGAATTTTCAGATCAGATTCTACAGCGTCGCAGTGGCTACGGCATGCGAATAGAATCTTTCCCCCTTATTCATGCAAGCAAATCAGCTGATCACGATATTAGTCGAAAGTGCCAATAAAATTGTATTATCCAGTCAGATTCTACAGCATTGCAGTGGCTATAGCATTCCAAAGGAATCTGTCCCCCTTATTCATGCAAGAAAATTAGCTCACCACGATATCAGTCGAAAGTGCCAATAAAATTGTATTTTCCAGTCAGATTCTATCGCATTGCAATGGCTATAGCATGCCAGTATAATCTTTCCTCCTCATTTATGCAAGATAATTAGCTCAACACGATATAAGTCGAAAATGTGAATAAAATTGTGTTTTCGGATCACATTGTACAGCATTGCAGTGGCTACAGCATGCCAATAGAATCTTTCCCCCTTATTCATGAAAGCAAATTAGCTCGCCACGTTATCACTCGAAATTGACAATAAAATTGTATTTTCCAGACAGATTCTACAGCTTTTCAGTGGCTATAGCATTCCAATAGAATCTTTCCTCCCTATTTATTGAAGAAAATTAGCTCACCACGATTTTAGTCGAAAATGTCCATAAAACTGAATTTTCCAGTCAGATTCTATCGCATTGCAATGGCTATAGCATGCCAATAGAATCTTTCCTCCCTATTTATTGAACAAAACTGGCTCACCATGTTATTAGTCGAAAATGTCAATAAAACTGAATTTTCCAGTCAGATTCCATCGCATTGCAATGGCTATAGCATGCCAATAGAATCTTTCCTCCATATTTATACAGGAAAACTAGCTCACCACGATATTAGTCGAGAATGTCAATAAATTGAATTATCCAGTCATGTTCTTTCGCACTGCAGTGGCAATAGCATGCCAATGTAGTCTTTCTCCCTTA
>NW_016923873.1:0-487 GCF_001483705.2 Eufriesea mexicana
AGCACGCCAATAGATTCTGTCCTCCTTATATATGCAACGAAGTTAGCCCACAACGATGTTAGTGGAAAATGTCAATAAATTTGAATTTTCCAAACACATTCTACATCAGTGCAATGGCTATATCGCGCCAATAGTATCTTTCATCCTTATTTATACAAGAGAGTTCGCTCACCACAATATTAGTCGAAAATGTCAATAAAATTGAATTTTCCAGGCATATTCTATAGCCCTCCGACGGCTATAGCACGCCAATTGTATCCTTCCACCTTATTTATGAAAGAAAGATAGCTCACCACGATATTATTCGAAAATGTCAATAAATTAGTATTTTCCGACCACATTCAGCATCACTGGAGTGGCTACAGCACGCCAATAGAATTATTCATTCTTAAATATGCAAGAAAGCTAGCTCACCACGATATTGGTCGAAAATGTCAATAAAATTGAATTTTCCGGCCGTATTCCACAGCATTGCAGTGGCTACAGC
>NW_016923874.1:0-934 GCF_001483705.2 Eufriesea mexicana
GGCAGCAGTGGTCGCGGCACATTCAGCTGCGTTACGCTATGTTTGTTTAACTTCGGTTAGGTTTGGACAGGTTATGTTAGGATATATCCGAGCTTTGTACTTTTCTCTGCGATGCGGAGGTCTTCTGCGAACTACTGTACTCTAGTACACTCTCCTCATCTCTGTGGAGCTCTGCAATAGCTGTCCCGTCATGTTAGGTTGAGTTTGGTTACGTTTGGATATGTTACGTTTGGCCCGGTTAGGATAGGCTACTTTGTCTTTTGTGCCTTACACAGCTTGTCCTCGGGTTTCTGTGATCTACTGTGCTCTACTGCTCTCTCCTTGGCTCTAGGGAGGCCAGGAGTAGTGGTTGCGGCATATCAAGCTTAGTTATCCTACGTTCGGTTTGGTTAGCTTAGGTCAGGTTATGCTAGGATACCTACGGCTTTTGCGCTATTCAGTGCAATGCCGTGGATCTCTGCGCAGCGCTGTGCTATTCTCATGGGAAGCCAGCAATAGTGGTCTTGGCAGCTTAGATTGGACTATGCTACGTTCGGTTATGTTACGTTTTGGAGGTTAGGATAGGTCAGTTGGGACATTTGTGCTATGCACACCTACACGCGGATTCCAGCGCTCTACTGTGTTCCAATACCTTCTGCTTGTGCCTGTGGGGCCAGCAAGCGTTGTCGCGGCACGTTAGGTTGAGTCATGTCTGTTTGGTTTATTTTGGTTATGCCAATCTAGGTCGGGTTAACTTAGACTTTCGTGATATACACTGCAATTAGATGTATATCTGCGCAGTGCTGCGCTCTGCTACATTATGCCCAGCCATGGGAACGCCAGCAATAATTATCTCGGCACGTTTTGTTGTGTTACTTTACGTGCGGCTAGTTTAGGTTCGGTTAAGTTCGGTACGGGCAGCTTTGACTTTTGTGCTATACGCTCATAATCTGTG
>NW_016923875.1:0-1074 GCF_001483705.2 Eufriesea mexicana
ATGCTTTTTGAGTGCTATAGCCATTGCAATGATATAGAATGTGGCTGGAAAATAAAATCTTATCGACATTTTCGACTAATATCGTGGTGAGCAAACTTTATTGTATAAATACGGAGGAAAGATTCAATTGGCGTGCTATAACCGTCGCAATGCAATAGAATCTGGCTGGAAAGTTCAATTTTGTTGACATTTTCGACTAATATCGTGGTGAGCTAACTTCCTTGCGTAAGTAAGGAGGAAAGATGCTTTTTGAGTGCTATAGCCATTGCAATGATTTAGAATGTGATTGGAAAGTTCAAGTTTATTGACATTTTCGACTAATATCATGGTCAGGTAACTTCCTTGCATAAGTAAGGAGGAAACATACTTTTTGAGAGCTATAGCCACTGCAATGATATAGAATGTGGCTAGAAAATACAATTTTGTTGACATTTTCGACTAATATCGTGGTGAGCTAACTTCCTTGCGTAAGTAAGGAGGAAAGATGCTTTTTGAGTGCTATAGCCATCGCAATGATATAGATTGTGGTTGGAAAATACAATTTTGTTGACATTTTCGACTAATATCGTGGTGAGCTAACTTCCTTGCGTAAGTAAGGAGGAAAGATGCTTTTTGAGTGCTATAGCCATCGCAATGATATAGATTGTGGTTGGAAAATACAATTTTGTTGACATTTTCGAGTAATATCGTGGTGAGCTAACTTGCTTGCTTAAGTAAGCAGGAAGGATCCTCTTGGCGCGCTGTAGCCATTGCAAAGCTATAGAATCTGGAAGGGAAATTCAATTTTATTGACACTATCCACTAATATCGTGGTGAGCAATCTTCCTCGCATAAACAAGGACGAAAGGTTCTATTGGCGTGCTATAACGTGCTATAACCATTGGACTGCTATAGAATCTTCCTGGAAAATACAATTTTCTTGACATTTTCGATAAATATTGTGGTGAGCTATCTTTCCTGAATAAATAAGGAGGATAGATTCTATTGGCGTGCTATTGCCATTGCATCGTAATAGAATCTGTATGGCAAATACAATTTTATTGATATTTTCGATCAATATCGTTGAGAGCTAAC
>NW_016923876.1:0-2438 GCF_001483705.2 Eufriesea mexicana
ATACAGCGGCTGCAGTGCTCTGCTGGTCGATGAACGAAGTTCCGTACCGTCAATTATAAACGTCTCTACCCGTAAACGAACTATGCTCTGATTATTCTATACTTGTTTCGCAATTTATATCATCGGTGGAAAAGCAAATCCAACGGCTACGTTAATGTGATGATTTATGCACTCTGTACGGTGATATCAACTGCTAATTCCTCCAGGGATAAGGGATATGTGTTTTGTCATTCTAAAATTGTTATGGAATATAGGTCGTGAACGAATTAACTAATCCAACGGCTACAGTGATGTGTTCCTGGACTTAATATGCTCCGTACAGGCAATTGCAGTTATCTCTAGCCGTGATATATATATTGATGATTAGACGAATGCTGTCGATTTGAGGTCATCAGTGAACAAATCATTCTAATTGCTACAGAAGAGTAATGGTTGCTGCACTCACTACTGGGTTGTCAGTTGTAGAAGTCTCGAGCGATATCGGATTCGCCTTTTGTTAATACTGAATTGCTATATAAACATAATCATCAGTGAACAGGGGTATCTGTCGGCTTCCGTGCTCGTTTGATTGCTACACTCATTACTGTATTGGAATTTATCAGTGTCTCGAGGGACAATTGCCTTATCCATTGATCATTCCATACCTGCGATAGGAATTAGGTGGTCAGCGGACAGATTAATTAGACGGCTAGAGTTTAATGCTGGTGACTAAACTCAGTACTGTATTGACTAACTTAATATTCGTAGCGATATTTGATCTAAACATTGACCATACTGCTAATGCTATGCTGTTCTGTCCTTCAGTGTACCGATTTATCCAGGGACACCAGTGCCCTCTAGGTGGCTTTACCAACTACCGCTCTGCCAAATATTAGCATATCCACATATATCTGACTTATACATTGATTATTACAGAAATGCTGAGGAATACCAATCATCAGTGAAGAGGTTAATCCAACGGATACATTTCTCTGCTGGTGTGTGTACTGAATACCGTACTGACGGTAGCAAATATCTCTGCCAATAACTGATCAATATGTTCATTATCCTTTTATGGCTGTGGAATTGAAGTCATCTATGAATAAATGATTCCAGCGACAACTGCACAATAACTGTGGCTCTACTCTGTACATTGTTGACAATTGTTTACATCTCGAGCGATAGTGGATTATTCTTTTGTCATTCCAGGTTTGCTACAGAAAATGAACCGTCATTGAACAAGCTAATGCAACGGCAACTGTGCTCTGTTGGAAGATGTAGCGTGCACGTTACTGTCAAACTATCCCTATCCTTAACCGTACAATACATTGAATATCCCAGAATTGCTTTGGAATATACAACGTCGGTGGACAAAGCAATCCAGCGGCTACAGTACCATGATTTTGGCCGTACGCAGTACTGTGATGTCAATTGTTAATGTCTCGCGCGATAATGAAACTGTCTTTCGTTTCTTCAGGATTGGTACAGAATTTACGTCATGACTGAACGTATTGATCCAACGGTTACAGTGCCCTGTTGGTGGATGCACCAAGTACGACACTCTCAGTTGCGAATGTCTCTATCCATAATTGTTCTATACATTTATAATTGTAGATTTATTGCAGATCTTGAGTCATCAGTGGAGAAATTACTCCAGCGGCTGCTGCACTGTAATAATAGCTGTATTCAGCACTGTTTTGTCACTTGCTAACTTGTTGAGCGATAATCGATCTGACTTTTGACATTCTAGAATTGCTATTGTGATTAAGGCGTCATTGCAAAGATTAATCAAACGGCTACTGTGCAGTGTTGATGAATGTTCTCTGTAGTATATGGTGAAATTATAACATCCCGTGCGATAATGTAAATGCCCTTAAATATTCTAGTATTGGTATGGAATTTCGATCGCCACTGATCAGATTAAACCAAGGGCTACTGTGCTCTACTGGTAGGTGTACCAAGAACCGTACAGTCAAATATAAACATCTATAGACATTACTGTACAATATATTCATTACTCTAGAATAGCTGTGGAGAATAGATCATCTGTGAGCAAATTAATCCAACAGCTACTGTGTTCTCTTGGTGGATGTACTAAGTACCGTGTGATCAATAGTAAACGTCTCTAGCCGTAGCTTCTGTATCCATTGATTATTCTGGAAATACCGTGGAATGTAAATCATCCTGTGGACAAACTAAGCCAACGACTACAGTAATCTTTTGATGGCTACACCCAGTACTGCTTCGACATCTTTGTCAATCTCACTAGCGGCAATTGCAGTATTAGTTGAACATTGGACAATTGCTAAAGAACTTGATGATCAGCGAACTGATTAATTCAATGGCCATGGGATTGTGTAGGTGGCTATACCCAGTACAGTATTGTCAATTGCTAATATCTCCAGCTATGAGTTTTTTATACTTCATTATACTAGAATAGCAGTTGAAAGTAAAACATC
>NW_016923876.1:5158-5563 GCF_001483705.2 Eufriesea mexicana
CGGGTATCTCCCCAGGCGTACTCCTAAGCCTACTAGGGTCCTGCGCGGGTTGACTTCCTCCGCTGGTGGGACCTGTTCATTTTCTTGGTATGATGATGATCTAAATTCGCACCCACCATCTGCCGCTATATCCAAACATGGACCAGGTACGGAAAAGCTGCGCATAGGCGCCAAATAGCTTAGGAAACAATAGTTGTCTAGATGGCAGCAGCCAGTACTGGATATTCACTTGCCAATATCTCCAGCCACAATTGATCTAGCCTTTGATCACACTTAAATTGCTGTTGTATTTAGTGACCTGTGGATAGGTTAATCCATTGGCAATGATGCTATTTATTTATGTTTAGCGCATATGTATACCCTGCTGAGCTTTGCAGCACTTTGGTGCTCACTGCAATGGTCCGC
>NW_016923877.1:0-584 GCF_001483705.2 Eufriesea mexicana
AGGTCAGGACAGGCCAGATGATATCAGTTCAGGTCAGATCAGGTCAGGCCATGTCAGGCAAGGTCAAGTCAAGTTTGGTCAGGTCATGTCAGGTCAGGTCAAGTCAGGTCAGGAGACGTCAGGTCAGGTCAGGCCAGGTCAGGCCGGCTCAGGTCAGGTCAGTCAGGGCAGGGCAGGGCAGGGAAGGCCGGTTAAAGTCAGGACAGGTCAGGTCCGATAAGGCCGGTTAAAGTCAGGACAGGTCAGGTCCGATAAGGCCGGTTAAAGTCAGGACAGGTCAGGTCCGATAAGGCCGGTTAAAGTCAGGACAGGTCAGGTCCGATAAGGCCGGTTAAAGTCAGGACAGGTCAGGTCCGATAAGGCCGGTTAAAGTCAGGACAGGTCAGGTCAGGACACGTCAGGCCTGCTCAGGTCAGATCAGTCAGGCAAGGTCAGGTCATGTTAGATCATGTCATGTCAGGTCAGCTCAGGACAGGTCAGGTCAGGACACGTCAGGCCTGCTCAGGTCAGATCAGTCAGGTCAGGTCAGGTCAGTCAGGACAGGTCAGGTCAGGTAAGGCCGGTTAAAGTCAGGACAGGTCAGG
>NW_016923878.1:0-216 GCF_001483705.2 Eufriesea mexicana
TGTACAGCACAAGCGTTAAAGCTCCATTTACCAAACGTAGCCTAACCCAGCCAAACCGAATGTAGCGTGTCTTATAATAGCGGGCTGAGGCCACGCTTGCTGGCCTCCCCGGAGCCAAGCATGACATACTAGTACGCATAATACAGCCAATACCAGTGAATATCACAGAAGTTGAAGCAATTCTGAGAAAACTTAGACTGACCCAACCTAACAGAA
>NW_016923879.1:0-2507 GCF_001483705.2 Eufriesea mexicana
GTCAGTTCCGGTCAGGTCAGGTCATGTCAGGCCAGGACAGGTCAGGCCAGGCCAAGTCAGGTCAGGTTAGGTATGGTTAGGTCAAATCAGCTCAGGTCAGGCACGGCCAGGCAATGTCAGGCCACGTCAGGTCAGGTGAGGTCAGGTCAGGTCTGGCCAGGGCAGGCCTGGCCAGGTCATGCCAGGCCAGATCTCGTCGGGTTAGGTTAGGTTATGTGAGGTCAGGTCAGGTCTGGCCAGGGCAGGCCTGGCCAGGTCATGCCAGGCCAGATCTCGTCGGGTTAGGTTAGGTTATGTGAGGTCAGGTCAGGTCTGGCCAGGGCAGGCCTGGCCAGGTCATGCCAGGCCAGATCTCGTCGGGTTAGGTTAGGTTATGTGAGGTCAGGTCAGGTCTGGCCAGGGCAGGCCTGGCCAGGTCATGCCAGGCCAGATCTCGTCGGGTTAGGTTAGGTTATGTGAGGTCAGGTCAGGTCTGGCCAGGGCAGGCCTGGCCAGGTCATGCCAGGCCAGATCTCGTCGGGTTAGGTTAGGTTATGTGAGGTCAGGTCAGGTCTGGCCAGGGCAGGCCTGGCCAGGTCATGCCAGGCCAGATCTCGTCGGGTTAGGTTAGGTTATGTGAGGTCAGGTCAGGTCTGGCCAGGGCAGGCCTGGCCAGGTCATGCCAGGCCAGATCTCGTCGGGTTAGGTTAGGTTATGTGAGGTCAGGTCAGGTCTGGCCAGGGCAGGCCTGGCCAGGTCATGCCAGGCCAGATCTCGTCGGGTTAGGTTAGGTTATGTGAGGTCAGGTCAGGTCTGGCCAGGGCAGGCCTGGCCAGGTCATGCCAGGCCAGATCTCGTCGGGTTAGGTTAGGTTATGTGAGGTCAGGTCAGGTCTGGCCAGGGCAGGCCTGGCCAGGTCATGCCAGGCCAGATCTCGTCGGGTTAGGTTAGGTTATGTGAGGTCAGGTCAGGTCTGGCCAGGGCAGGCCTGGCCAGGTCATGCCAGGCCAGATCTCGTCGGGTTAGGTTAGGTTATGTGAGGTCAGGTCAGGTCTGGCCAGGGCAGGCCTGGCCAGGTCATGCCAGGCCAGATCTCGTCGGGTTAGGTTAGGTTATGTGAGGTCAGGTCAGGTCTGGCCAGGGCAGGCCTGGCCAGGTCATGCCAGGCCAGATCTCGTCGGGTTAGGTTAGGTTATGTGAGGTCAGGTCAGGTCTGGCCAGGGCAGGCCTGGCCAGGTCATGCCAGGCCAGATCTCGTCGGGTTAGGTTAGGTTATGTGAGGTCAGGTCAGGTCACGCCAGGTCACGTCAGTTCGGGTCAGGGCAGGCCAGACCACACCAGGTCGAGTCAGGTGAGGTCAGGTCAGATCAGGCACGGCCAGGTCAGGTGAGGTCAGGTCAGGTCTGACCAGGTCAGGCCTGGCCAGGTCATGCCAGGCCAGATCTCGTCGGGTTAGGTTAGGTTTTGTCGGGTCTGGTCAGGACATGGCAGGCCAGGCCATGTCTGGCCAGTCCACGTCAGGTTAGGTCATGTCATTCCAGGACATGTCAGTCCAGGCTAGGCCAGGTAAGGTCACGACAGGTAAGGTCAGTTCAGGTCAGGGCAGGTCAGGACATTCCAGGTCAGGCCAGGTTAGGTAAGTTGAGGTCAGGTGAGGTCAGGTCATGTAAGGTCAGGAGATGTCAGGTTCGGTCAGGTCAGGCCAGGGTAGGTCAGGTCAGATCAAGCCAGGCCATGTCAGGCCAGGCCATGTCAGGCCAGGTAAGGTCAGGTCAAGACAAGTCAGGTCAGGACAGGTCAGGTCAGGGCAGGTTAGGTTATCTTTGGTTAGCTTAGGTTGTGTTAGCTTTCGATAGGTTAGGTTTGGATAGGTGAGCTTATGTTAGGATAGGTTAGGTTAGGTTAGGTTAGGTCAGGCCATTCCAGGACAGGTAAGTTCACGACAGGTAAGGTCAGTTCATGTCAGGGCAGGCTAGGACATTCCACGTGGTGTCAGATGATGTCAGGTGAGGTCAGCTGAGGTGAGGTCAGGTCAGGACAGATCAGGTCAGGTCATGACGGGTCAGTTCCAGTCACGTCATATCAGGTCAGGCCATTCCAGGTCGGGTCAGGTGGCGTCAGGTCAGGTCATGAGGGGTCAGTTCCGGTCACGTCATGTCAGGACAGGCCATTCCAGGTCGGGTCAGGTGATGTCAGGTAAGGTCGGGGCATGTCAGGTCTGGCCAGGACAGTTCAGCAAATGTCAGGTCCGGTCATGTCAGGTCAGGTTATGTTATGTTATGTTATGTTAGGTTAGATTACAATAGGTTAGGTTAGGTTAGGTGAGTTTAGGTTAGGCTTGATTACGATAGGTTAGGATTGGCTGGGTTACGTTATGTTAGGTTAGGTTAAGTTAGGTTAGGTTATGCTAGGTCACGTCATGTCAGGTCAGTTCAGTTAAGGGCTGGTCCGGACATTCCAGGTCGGGTCAGGTTAGGTCAGGTATGGTCATGTGAAGTCAGGTCAGGTCAGGTCAGGAGAGATCAGGT
>NW_016923879.1:2605-2905 GCF_001483705.2 Eufriesea mexicana
AGGTTAGGTTACGTTAGGTTAGGTTAGGTTAAGTTAGCTTACGGTAGGTTAGGTTAGGATAGGTGAGCCTAGGTAAGGTTTGATTAGTTTAGGTTAGGATCGGTTGGGTTAGGTTCTGTTAGCTTAGGTTAAGCTAGGTTAGCTAGGTTAGGTTAGGTCATGTTAGGTTAGGTTTCATAGTGTGAGGTTAGGGAAAGTTTGGTTAGGTTGGGCCTGATTATGTTTGGTTTGCTAAAACTTGGGTAGGTTTGGCTAGGATAGGCTTTACAAAGTTAGGATAGGTTAGGTTAGGTTAGGTTA
>NW_016923880.1:0-32639 GCF_001483705.2 Eufriesea mexicana
ATATGTTAGGACTGGGTATATTTGACGTTTCCGCTATACGCTGCTATTCGGTGGATTTCTTCGGTCTACTGTGATCCAATATCCCCTGCTTTGCTCTGGCGTACCATACATAGTGTGCGCTGCGCGTTACCTTGTGTTAGAGTATGTTTGGTTAGGTTAGGTTTGTTTTGGATAGTTTGGGATATCTTCGACTTTCGTACCATGCATTGACATTCTGTGCACCTCTGCATTCTTCTCGCCTCTAATGCGCCCAGCTTGGCGGTAGGGAGGCCAGCAATTTTTGGCTAGGCACGCAAGGCTGGGATTGGTTATGCTTGACTTGGTTAGGTTAGGCCAGACTAGGCTATGGTACCACCTACATTTTGCTACACACTACTATTCGGGCGATTTCAGCGTTCCACATTGCTCTGCTATACTCTGCCTAGCTCTCTTGCGGCCAGCAGTAGCTTTCGTTTCGCGTCATTTTGGGCTACGTTACGTCTGCTTATTTTACGTTTGCTCAGGTTCAGGTAGGATAGCACTGACTTTCGTGCCGTAAACTGATATTCGGTGGATTTCAGCGCACTAGCGTGCTCAAATATGCTCTGCTTGGCGCTGGGTAGGGCGGCAATATTGCTCTGGGCGCGATAGGTTGAGTTAGAGTACTTTTCAATTGGTTATGTTAGCTCTAGCTTGGTTCGGACATCTTCGACTTTTCAACTATACACAGCGGTGCTATAGATTTCTGCGCCCTACACTCCTCTACTATGCTCCGTTTGGCACTGTGGAGGCCAGCAATATTGGTCGCGGCACCTTAGTTTGGTATCGGTTACGTTTGGTGATGTTAGGTTTGTTTGGGTTTGGATAGGATTGCTATGATATATGTGGTCATCGCGGATATCCTATGGACTCCTGTGCTCTACTGTGCTCTATCATATTCTGCTCGTCTGTGGGGAAGCCAGCAATAGTGTTCGCGGCACGGTAGGCATAATTATTCTACGTTCGGTTAGGTCAGGTTATGTCTGGTTTGGTCTGGGTGTCTGACAATTGTGCCTTACACTGCTTTTCGGTAGATTTCTGTGCTCTACGTGGCTCTACTATATTCTGCTTTGTTCTGGGGTTGCCAGCAGCAGTCATCGCTGCTTTATGTTCGGTTATGCTACGTTTGGTTGGGCTAGGTTATGCCAAGTTATGTAAGGGGGTCTTTGGTTAAGTCGACTTTTGTGCTATTCTCAGCATTGCGGATGATATCTGCGCACTACAGCGCTCTAGTACATCCTGATTGTCTCTGTGGAGGCCAGCAATAGTGGTCTCGACATGTTATGTTGAGCTAGGCTACGTTTGGGAATGCAACGTTTGGCTATGTTAGGATATGCTACCTTGACTTCCTTGATACACACTGCTTTTCAGCGGATCTTTGCGATCTACTGTGATCTGCTATATTCTGCTTTGCCCTGTGGCGGCCAGGAGCAATGGTCGCGGCACATCATATTGGGTTCTGCTGCGTTTGGGTAGTTTAGATTATGCCAGGATAGGGTAGAATACCTTCGGCTCTTGTGCTACACACTGCAAAGCGGTTGATTTCTGCGCTCTGCTGTGCCCTAGTGTGTTCCGCTTGACCCTGGGGATGCCAGCAATAGCGGCCTCCGCACGTTGGGTTGCGCCAGGTTTCGTTTGTGTATGTTACGTTTGGCTGGGTTAGGTGCCACTGCTTTGACGTTTGTGCTTTGCACAGCTGTTCGGTTTATTCCTGTGGTCTACTGTGCTCTACTTCATTCTGATTGGCCATGTGGAGGCCAGCAGCAGCGGTCGCGGCACGCTCTGTTGAGTTACGCTACGTTCGGATAGGTTATGTTTGGTCAGGTTATGCTAGGATGTCTACGGCTCTTGCGCTATTCACTGCAATGCGGTGGATTTCTGCGCACTACTCTGCTCCAGTACACTCTGCTTCTCCCTGTGGAATTCAGCAATGGAGGTCTCGTCCTGTTTGGTTGTGTTAGGTTACGTTTGGACATGCTACGTTTGGCCAGGTTTGGATATGCTACTTCGACTTTTCTGCTGTTCACTGCTATTCGGAGGATTTCTGCGCCCTAGTGTGCCATAGTGTGCTCTGCCTGGCTCTCGGGAGGCCATCAATACTGGTCTCGTTACGTTAAGTTCAGTTACTCTATGCTTGAATACGTTTGGTATGGTCAGATTATGTCAGGATATGTCTGACTTTTGAGTTATACTGTGCAATGCGGCGGATTTCTGCTCTCTGCTGTCGTCTAGTATATTCCGCTTGGCTCAGAGAAGGCCAGCAATAGTGGTGTCGGCATGTTAGGTTGAGCTATGCCACGTTTGGTTATGTTTCGTTAGGTGAGGTTAGGATGGGATAGTCCAGACATCTGTGTTATAAACTGTTATTCCCCGATTCCTGCGCTCTACAGCTTTTTAATATCTTCTGCTTTGCTCTGGGGAGGCCAGCAGCAGTGGTCTCGGCACGTCAGGTTCCGTTAAGTTACGTTTGGTTAAGTCAGGTAATGCAGGTTAGGTTAAGATGTCTTCGTCTTTTGTACTATACACTGCTGTTCGGTGGACCTTTGCTCCCTTCATTGCTCTACTATACTCTGCTCGACTCTGGGGAGGCGAGCGATAACGTCAGCTGCAGGTTATATTAGGTTGTGTCACGTTAGGTTAGGTTAGGTTAATCTAAGTTTGGTTAGGATTGCTTTGACTTTCGCGCTAGTCATAGTTTTTCGGTGGATCCCTGCCCTCTACTGTGCTCGGTTAAAATATGCTGGCCCCCGTGGTGGCCAGCAACAGTGGTCGCGGCAGGTTGCGTTATGTTCGGCACCTTACGTTAGGTTACGTTTGTTTGGATTAGTTCTCAATATCTTTGACTTTTCTGCTGTACACCGTGTTTCAATGGATTTCTGCGCTCTACTCTCCTCTAGTATGTTCTGCATGTCTCTGGGGGTGCCAGCAACAGTGGTCGCGGAGGTTAGGTTGACTTAGATTACGTTTGGTTAGGACAAGTTACGTTGGATTAGGTTGGTATAGCTTCGACTTTTGTTCTGCGCACTGTCACTCTATGGACTTCTGCGCACAACTCTGCGGTGTCACATTCTGCCTGTTTCCGAGGACGCCAAGTATAGTGTTCGCGGCACGCAAAGATGAGCCATATTACGTTTGGCTATGCAAGGCTTCGCTGGGTTAGGGTGGTATAGCAACGACTTTTGTGCTGTACACTGCTGTTTGGTGGATTTCTGCGCTCTACACTGCTCTACCGTACTCTGTACCGCTCTTGGGTGGGCTGTACTAGTTGTCTCCTCATGTTAGCTGGAGTTAGGCTGCGGTTTGTTAGGTTACGTTAGTCCGCGATATTATGATAGCTTTGACTTTCGTGTTATACAGGGTTATTCTGTGGGCTCGTGCGCTCTACTGTGTTCTAGCGTATTCTGCATGGCCCCGGGCTGTCCTGCAATAGTGGTCGCTTCTCGTTATGTTGTGCTACGTTACGTTCGTTTATGCACAAATCTGTGCTTGGTTAGGTTAGGCTAGGATAGCTACGACTTTTGTGCTGTACATTGTTATTCGGTGGATTTCTGCACAAATCTGTGCTCTAATACGCTCTGCTTGGCTTTGGGGAGGACAGCAATAGCGGTCCCGGCACGTTAGGTGGGGTTATGTTACGTTCGGCTAGATTATGTTTGTTTGGGTTAGGTATGGATAGCATTGACTCGTGCGCTATAGACTGCTATCCGGTGGATTTCTGCGCTCCACTGTGCTCCAATATGTCCTGGTTTGCTCTGGGAAGGTCAGCAATAGCTGTATCGGCACGTTAGGTTGAGTTATGTTTCCCTCGTTTATGTTAAGATTGGTTTGGTTAGGAGAGGATATCTTCGACTTTAGTGCCATATTCAGCTATTAGGAGATTTTCTGCGCTCTACAATGCCATAATGCTTTCAGCACGGCTCTGACAAGCCCTTCATGTGAGGTCTCGACACGATTTGAGAGTCATGCTACGTTCGGCTAGGTTGGGTTAGGCTACGTTTGGGAAGTAAAGCATTAACGTTTGTGCTGTACACTGATATTCGATGGGCTTCTGATCTCTACTGTGCTCTAGTATGTCCTGATTTGCTCTCCGGAAGCCAGCAATAGTGGTCGCGGCACGTTAGGTTGAGTAAGGCTACGTTCAGTTTGTTTGGGATAGGCTCCGATAGCTTTGACTGGCAAGATATATAGTGCGATTCCTTGGATCTCTGCGTTCCACTCTCCGCTAACATTTTCTGCCTCAATCAGTGGAGGCCAGCAATGGTTGTCGCGGCACATAGGTGTAAGCTGGGATACGATTGGTTTTGTTAGGATTCTTTGGGTTAGGAGAGGATAGATAGGAATCTTGTGCTATTGTCCGCTACTAGGTGGATTCCTGCGCCCTACAGTGCTCTACTACTATCATCCTGTCTCTGCCAATGCCAGTACTAGTGCCCTCGGTGCGTTTTGACGTGTCATGTTACGTTTGGTCCTGTTGGGTTAGGCTATGCTTGGTAAGCATAGCTTTAACTTTTGTGCTGTGCACTGCCATTCGGCGAATAGCTGTGCTCTACTGATCACTAGCGTGTCAAGCTTCGCTCTGCGGAGGGCAACAATGGCAGTTTCGGCACGCTACGTTGAGTCATGTTACGTTTGGTTTGTTTGGGTAAGGCTACGTTTGGCAAGGATAGCTCTAACTTTTGTGCTGCACACTGATATTCGACGTATTTCTGCGTTCTACAGTGCTCTAGTATGATCTGCTGGGCTCTGGGTAGGGCAGTAATAGCGGTCTCGCAACGTCAGGCTGAGATAGTCAGTGTTGGGCTATGTTCTCTCGGTACGGGTTAGGCCTGGGTCGCCTTGACGTTTCTAATGTACACTACGATTCTATGGATTTCTGCGTTCTACCCTACACTAACGTAGTCTGCTTGTCTCTGGGGTGGCTAGCAATGATGGTCGCGGAACATTAGGTTGAGTTATATTCCGTTCGGTTATGTTAAGGTTGCCTATTTTATAAGAAGATAGCTTTAACCTTAGCGCTATAGTCTGCTATTATGATGATTTACGCTCCCTACTGTGCTCTAATAGGACCTGCTTGGTCCTATAATAGGACATGTAAGGTTGGATTAGGCTAGGTTTTGCTAGGGTAGCTGCAACTTTTGCATTGTACACTGCTATTCGGTGGATACCTGCGTTCTACTGTGCTCAGGTATGTCCTGCTTAGATCCAGGGATGGCAGCAATAGCGGTCTCGGCAGTTAAGGCTGTGTTAGGCTATGTTTGGTTATGTTCGGTTGGTAAGGGTTAGGTTCGGCTAGCTTTGAGATCTCTGACTCACACTGCGATCCTAGTGATTTCTCCGTTCTACTCTACAATAAAGCGTTCTGCTTGGCGCCGGGGTGTCCAGCAATAGCGGCCGCGGCACGTTAGGCTCAGTTAAGTTATGTTTGGTTATGTTACAGTTGGTTAGGTTAGGAGAGGGTATCTATTGCCTTTGTGCTATTCACAGATATCCGGCGGATTTCTGCGCTCTAGTGTGCCCTAGTCCATTCTGCATGACCCTGCGGATGTCTGCAACAGTGGTCTCGGCACGTTAGATTGAGCTATGCCACGCTCGGCTATGCTACGCTTCGTGAGGTTAGAGCAGGGTGGTTTAGACATTTGTGCTGTACACTGCTCTTCCGTGCATTTTTGTGATCTGCAGTGCTCTACTATATTCTGGTTGTCTCCAGGGGAGACGGGGATACCAGCAGCAGCGGTCGCCGCACGCTCTGTTGTGCTACCATACGTTTGGCTTAGTTAGGTTAGGTCAGGTTACGTAAAAATATCATCGCCTTTTCCGCTGATCGCTGCAATGCGGTGGATTTCTGCGCGGTACTGTGCTGCAGTATACTTTGCTTGTCACTGTGGGGGCCAGCAATAAGGGTCTCGTCATGTTAGGTTGATTCAGGTTACGTTTGGATATGTTAAGTTTGGCTAGGTTAGGACAGGCTACTTCGACTTTAGTGCTTTACACCGCTGTTCGGTGGACTTCTGCGCTCTAATGTGCTCTACAATGTTCCGCTTGACTCTGAAGAGGCCAGGAGCAGTGTTCGCGGCAGGTTACGTTGAGCTATGCTGCGTTTGATAAGGTAATGTTAGGCAATGTTGGGTAAGGTTAGGTTAGGATGTCTGCGGCTTTTGTGTTATTCACTGAAATGCGGTTGATTCCTGCTCTCTACTGTGCTAAAGTACAATCCGCTTGTCTCTATGCAGGCAAGACGTTGCGGTCTCGTCGTGTTCTTTATATTTAGGTTATATTTGTATATGTTACGTTTGGCTAGCTTAGGCCAGGTTACTCTAACTTTTGCGATATACACTGCTTTTTGTCGTATATCTGCGCTCTAATATGTTCTAATATGCTTTGCTTGGCCCCAAGCGGGCCATTAATACAGGTCGCTGCAGATTATATCTATTTAGGCCATGTTCGCTTAGTCTAGGTTTGCGGTAGCCTTGACTTCTGAGAAATACATCACTGTTCTTTGCATTTCTGCTATCTACTGTACTCTAATATGTTTCACTTGGATCTGGGAATCCCAGCAATATATGGCTCATCACGTTAGATTGAGTGACACTACGTTTGTGTAGCTTAGGTTTGGTCAGGTTAGGTTAGGGTAACTTACACTTTTGTGATTTGCACTGCAATGCGGTGTATTCTGCGCTCTACTGTGCTCTAGTATACTCTGCTTGCCTCCAGGGAGGCCAGAAATAGTGGTCGCGGTGCTTTATGTTGAGATAGTTTGCGCCCGGTTGTGTTACGATTGACTCTGTTAGGATAAGATAGCTTTGACTTTCGTGCTATACCGTGCAATGCGGCTGACTTCTGCGCTCTACAGTGTTTCAACATTTTCTGCTTGGCTCTGTGCAGGCGAGCAATGGTGATCTCGGCGTGTTAGGTTCAGAAATGTTACGTGTGTTTATGCTACAGTTGGTTTATTGGGGATACGATAACCCTGACTCTTGCGCTATGCACTGCTTTTCGGTGGATTTCTTCTATCTAGCGTGCTCCAATATGTTCTCCTTTGCCCTGGGAAGGCCTGCAATAATGGACCCGTGACGTTATGTTATGCTGCACGACGTTTGTGTAGGTTAGGTGAGGAGAGGTTAGGGCAGGATATGTATGACTCTAGCGGTGTACACTGCTATTCGGTGGATTTCTGCCTTCTTCTGCACACTATCATGTTCTGCTTGGCTCTGCGGAGGCCAGCAATATTGGTTTTGTCGCGCTATGTTGAGCTAAGCTACGTTTGGTCAGGTTATGTTAACCTGTCTTAGATTTGTACAGCAATGACTCTTGTGCTGTACACTGCGGTTCTATGGATTTCGGCGCTCTACTGTCCCCAAATACGTTCTGCTAGGCTATAATGTGGCCAGCAATAATGGTCGCACTACGTTAGGTTCAGCTATGTTACGTTTGTCTATGTTCAGGGTGTATACATTGGGATAGGTTGGCTTTGACTTTTGTGCTATACACTGCTATTCGGTGGACTTCTGTCCTCTAGTGCGCCCTATTATGTTCTGCTTGGCTCTGGGAGGCCAACAATAGTAGTCCCACACGTTATGTGGAGTTGTGCGACGATCGGCTATGTTAGATTATGTCAGGTATGGTTTGTATATATTTGACCACTGTGCTGTAAACAGCTGCACGGTGAGTTCCCGCGCTCTACATTGCTCTACTATACTCCGCTCGACTCTAAGTAGAAGAGCAGCGGTGTCCGTGGCAAGATAGTTTGAGTTAGGTTACGTATGCTTTGGTCAGGATAGGTTATGTTTGGTTAGAATATCCACGGCTCTTGAGCTATTCACTGGAATGAGGTGGATTTCTGCGCTCTGCAGTGTTTTAATACTTCCTGCTTGGCTCTTGGGAAGCCAGCAATAGTGTTCTCGTCGCGTTAGATTGGGTTAGGCTACGCTCCGTTGGGTCAGGTTAGGAAGGTCTGGTTAGGATTCCTTAGTCTATTGTGCTATACACTGCTATTCGGCGGATTTATGCGCCGTTGGATTATTATTGGTTAGGCCAACTGAGGTTAGGATATCTTCGTCTTTTGTGCTATTCACTGCAATGCAGCGGATTTCTATGAACTACTGCGCCTTAGAACATGCAGCTTTTCTCTGTGGAGGCCTGCAATAACGATCTCGGCACGTTGGGTTGAGTTACGCTACGTTTGCTTATGTCACGTTTGGAATGGTTGGGATAGTGGATATTAGCCTTTTGCGTCATGCACTGCTATTCGGTGGATTCTTGCGTTCCACTGTGCTATAGTATGTTCTGCTTGGCTGTGGGGAGTCCAACAATATTGGTCCCGTCACGATATACTCAGATACACTGCATACGGTTAGGTTAGGTTATGCAAGGTTGGGTTAGAATTCCCTCGAAGCTTGCGCTATACGCTGCTTTTCGGTGGATTTCTGCGTTCTGCATTGCTCTACTGTACTCTGCTCGGCTCTGGGGATCCCGGAGAGAGCGGTCGCTGCACGTCATGCTGAGATAGGTTACGTTTGGTCAGGTTAGGCTAGGTTAAGTGTGGTAAGGTCAGCTTCGACTTTCGTGCTATACACTGTTTTAAGGTGGATTCCTTTGTGCTGCAACGCTCTAGTATTTTCTGCTTGGCTCACGGGATGCCGGAAGCAGTGGTCGCGGCATGTCATGTTGAGTTATGCAACGTATGGTTAGGTTATTCTAGGCCATGTTAGGATAGGGTATCTCTGACTCCTTTGCTGTGCACTGCTATTTGGTGGATTTGTGCTCTCAACATTGATCTACTATACTCTGCTCGACTCTGGGTTGGCAAGCAATAGTGGCCGTGGCACGTTAGTTTCTGTTATGTTATGATTGGTTATGTTAGGTTAGGACATGTTACGTTAGTATATCTTCGACTTTTGTGTTATTCACTGCATTGCGGTAGATTTCTGCTTTCAACTGTGCCCTGGTAAATTCTGCTTGCCTCTGGGGAAGCCAGCAGTAGTGTACTCGGCGCGTTAGGTTCTGATATATTACGTACGTTTTTATTACGCTTCGTTAGGTTGGGATATTGTAGCCTTGACCTTTGCACTGTACACTGCTATTCGGTTGACTTCTGCATTCTACAGTGCTCTAATATTTTCAGCTTGGCTCTGTGGAGGCAAGCAGTACCGGTCACGCAACATTAGGTTGTGTTAGGCTAAGTTTCATTATATTACGTTTGGTGAGATTAGTACAGTACACCTTAGACTTCTGCACTACACACTGCTGTGCGCGGATATCTGCGCCCTACTGTGCTCTACTATACTCTGATTGGCCCTGAGGTGGCCAGCAGTAACTGTCTCGGCACGTTACCTTGAGTTATGTTACTTTCGGTCACGTTCCGATTGTTTAGGTTAGGAAAGGATAACTACAACTTTCGTGCTAAACACCTATATTCAGTGGACCTCTGATCTCTAATGTGATCCAGTACGTTCTGCTTGTCTCTGGGAGACCAGCAATAATATTCGTGTCACGTTCGGTTGAGTTACATTTCATTTGCTTTGGTTAGGTTAGGATAAGCTTGGTTAGGATGGCTACGTCTTTTGTGCTATTCACAGCTGTACGGTGAATTCCTCCACACTACTGTTCTCTAATATGCTCTGCTCCGCTCCGGGGAGGCGAGCAATAGCCCTCGCAGCACGTTCGGTTGTGTTATCTTACGTTCGCCTTGGTTATGGTAGGTCAAGCTTGATCAGGATTGCTTTGACGTTAGCGCTATACACTGCTATTCGGCGGATTTCTACAATCTGCTGTGCTCTGTCGTGTTCGGCTTTGCTCCTGGGAGGCCAGCAATGGAGGTCTCGTGTAGTTAAGTTTAATTATTTTACGTTTGGTTAAGTTAGGTTTTGTCTGGTTAGGTTAGGTCATCTTATACCTTTTGCTATATATTGCTATTTGGTGGCATTCTGCGCACTACCGCGCTCTACCATACTCACATCCTATACCTTTTGCTATATATTGCTATTTGGTGGCATTCTGCGCACTACCGCGCTCTACCATACTCTGCTTGACTCTGTCGTGGCCTGCAACGGTGGTCCATGCATGATAAGTGGTGCTAGGCTACGTTCGGTTAGGCTACGTTTGCCTTTGTTATATCCGGATATACTTGGGTATCGAGGTATACACTGATATTCGGTGGATTTCCACGCTCTGCCGTGCTCTGCTATAATCTGCTCGACTCTGGGTAGGCGAGCAATAGTGGTTGGGTCACGTTGGGCTCAGTCATTTCACGTTTGGTTAAGTTTGGTTAGGTTATGTTAGTTTGTGGTGTCTCCGAGTTTTGTGCTGTACAGTGCAATTTGGTGGCTTTCTGCGTCCTTCTGTGCTCTAATATATTCTGCTTGTCTCTGGGGAAGACAGCAATGTTTGTCCCGTCACGTTAGGTTGAGTTGGGCTACGTTAGGTTATGTTATATTGGCCTGGGTCTGGTTTGGGTAGCTTCGGCTTACGTGGTATGCACTGTCGTTCCGTGGATTTCTGCGTTCAACTGTGGTATAGTATATTCTGCTTGCCTCCGGGGAGGCCAGCAATAGTGATCGCGGCACGATAGGTTGCGTTAGATTACGTTGGGCTGGGCTAGGTTTGGCTGGGTTAGGATGTGGTAGATTTGACTTTTATGCTATGCAACGCTATTCGGTGGATTTCTGTGTTCTACTGTGCCCTAGTATATTTTGTATGGATCTCGGGATGCCAGAAGTAATGGTCTCGGCAGGTTAGTCCGAGATAAGTTGCGTTCGTTCATGTATGCTTCGTTAGGTTAGAATAGGATAGCTTTGACTTTTCTGCTGTACACGGCTATTCCGCGGATTCCTGCGCTCTACATGGCTCTTCTATACTCTGCATGACCCTCGGGTGGTCAGCAGTAGTGGACGCCGCACGTTATGTTTAGCTACATTACGTTTGGTTATATTAGGTAACGTTGTGTTGGGTTAGGATAGCTATGTCTCTTGTGCTGTACGTTGCTATTAGGTGGCTTTCTGAGCTCTACTGTGCTCTACTATACTCTGCTCGAATCTGGTAAGGCCAGCAACGGCGGCCATGGCACGATAAACCTTGCTGGCTACGTTTTGGAATGATACGGTTGGTTAGGTTAGGAGCGGTTTTCTTTGACTTTCGTGCTATACACTGCTATTCGGTGGGTTCCTGCTCTCTACATTGCTCTACCATGCTCCGCTCGACGCTCGGGATGCGAACAATGATGGCCGTGGCACGTTAGCTTCAGTAAGGTTACGCTTGGTTAGGTTAGGTTAGGTTATGTTTGGATTGGGTAGCCATGACTTTCGTACTATACACAGTTATTCGTAGGACTCCGCCCCTCCTCTGTGATCTACTCTAATTCGCTAGACCCTGGTAAGGCCAGCAACGATGGTCGCGACACCTTACGTTGAGTTCGGCTACAGTAGGTTAGGTTACGTCAGTTTGGGTTTGGTATGGATATCTTCGACTTTTCTGATGTGCAATGCGGCACTGTGGATTTCTGCGCCCTGCTATACCCTAATAAGCTCTGCTTGGCTCGGGGGGGGGGGGGGACAGGTAAAGTGGTAGAGGCTCGTTTGATTGAATTTGGCTACGTTTGGTAGCGTAACGACTGGTTCGGTTAGGGTTGGATACCTCGGTCTTCTGTGCTACGTACTTCTTTCGGTGGATTTCTCCACTCTACCATGATCTAATACGCACTGCTATGCCCTGCGCAGTACAGAAACAGTGGGCGCCGAACGATAGGTTGTGTTAGGCTACGTTCGTTTAGACTATGTTGGGATAAGTTTGATTAGGGCAGTTTGGAATTTCGTGCCGCTATTCGGCGGATCTCTGCACTCGACTGAGCTCCAGAATACTCAGCTCGACTCAGGTGAGGCCAGCAATAGTTGTTCGGTTAGGCTAGGTTATGATACGATTAGCTTCGTTAGGGGAGGATAGCTTTGACTTTTGTGCTGTACACTGCTACTCGGTGAATATCTCCGCTCTACTATGATCTGATATGTTCAGCATGGCCCTGGGAATTACAGCAATAGTGGTCTTGGCACGTTATGCTGAGTTAGGCAAAGTTTGTTTGGGTTAGGTTTGGCAGGTTAGGCTAGGATATCTTTGACTTTTATGGTATAAGCTTCAACGCCGCGGATTTCGGTGATCCACGGGGCTGTTGTGTATTCTGCTGGGCTCCGGGGAGGTCAGCAATAGAGGTGTAGGGCGGTTTGGTAGAGCTAGGTTATGTTTGGTTATGTTACGTTGGTTATGTTAGGATTGGGCAGCGTCGTCCCTTGTGCTGTACACTGATATTCGGAGGATTTCTGCTCTCATTGTTACTCTACTATAACCTACTCGGCCCTGGGCAGGCCAGCAGTTGCGGTCGCGGCTGGATAGGTTGTGTTATGTCACGTTTGGCTAGGTCACTGTCAGCTAGGTTAGGAGGTGATAGCTCTGACTTTTGATCTATACACCGCTATTCGGTGAATTTCCGCGCTCTCAGCTGCTCTAATATGCTCTGCTTGTCTCTGGTAAGCCAGCAACGGTAGTCCCGGCACGTTGTGTTGTGTTAGGTTACGTTTGGTTACGCTACGTTTGGGCAGGCTTGGGCAGGATAACTTTGACTTTTGTGCTATACACTTCTACTCGCACGATGTCCGCGCTCCGTATTGCTCTACTAGTGACAGCTCGACCCTCGGGAGGCTAGCAATTGTTTCCGTGGCACGTTAGGTTTTGTTAAAATGCGTTCGGTTTGGTTAGTGTACGTTGTGGTGCACTAGGATCGCTTCGACTTTCTTGTTGTAAACTGTGATTAGGTGGAATCCAACACTCCTCTGTGTTCTACTATACTATGCTCCAATCTGGGGAGCCCAGCAATAGTTTTAGCGACACGTTACATTAAGTTATAATACGTCCCGCCAGGTCGGGTTTTGTTAGGTTGGTATATGATACCTTTGACTTTTGTGCTACACAATGCAATTCGGGGCATTTCTGCGCTCCACTGTGCAATAGTATGTTCTGCTTTGCTCTGGGGATGTCAACAACAGAGGTCTATGCACGTTGGGTTGAGTTATGGTACGTTTGGATTTACTATGTTCGGTTATGTTAGGCCAGGATTGCTATGAATCTTGTGATGTACGATGCCATTCGGTGGGTTTCTGTGCTCTACTGTAATCTAATATTCCATGCTTTGCTCTGGGAATTCTAGAAATAGTGGCCGCGGCACGTTAGGCTGTGTTATGTTCCGTTTGGTCAGGTTACGTTTCTTTGGGATAGGTTAGGATATATTTGACCGTCGTGCTGTACACTGCCACCTTATAGACCTTCGTGCTCTACTCTTCTCTATCATATTCATCTTGCATGTGTGGAAGCCGGCAATAGAGGTCGCGGCACGCTAGGTCTAGTTACTCTACGTTTTGATAGGTTTGGTTAGGCACGGCTAGGTTAGGGCATGCATGACTTTTGTACTGTACATTGATATTTGGCGGCCTTCGGCTCTCTACTGTGCTCTGCTAGATTCTGCTCGACTCTGGGTAGGCCAGCAAAAGTGGTCGTGGCACGCTGGTCCGTGTTATGCTATGTTTGGATATGTCCCGTTGGTTTGGGTTAGGTTTGGGTACCTTTAACTTTTCAGATGTACACTGCGATTCCTTTGATTTCTGCCCTCTACTTTGCTCTATTACGTTCTGCTTGGATCTGGGTATGTCGCCAGTATTGTTCGCGGCACGTTTGGTTGAGATACGTTTCGATTGGTTATGTTACGTTGGGTTTTGGTTAAGAGAGGGTATCTTTGACTTTAGTGACATAGACAGCTATTAGGAGGATTTCTGCGCCCTACGATGCTCTAATGCTTTCAACATGGCTCTGGCAAGCCCACCATGTGAGGTATCGTCATGTTATTATGAGTCATGCTACGTTATATTAGGTTTGGTCAGGCTACGTTTGGTAAGTGTAGCTTTAACTTCTGTGCCGTACACTGATAGTCGATGGGCTTCTGGGCTCTTCTGCGCTCTAGTATGTTCTGCTTGGCACTCGGGAGGCCAGCAATAGTAGTCGCGGCACGATAGCTTAAGTCAAGTTACGTTCGGTCAGGTAGTGTTAGGTTGTTTTGTCAGGATGGCTTTAACATTTGTGCCGTACACTGGTATTCGGTGGATTTCTGCGTTCCACTGTGCTATAGTATGTTCTGCTTGGCTCTGGGGACGGCGGGAATAGTGGTCTCTGCACAAAAGTTTGATTTATGCTATGTTTGGTTATTTTCTGTTGGTTTGGGATAGGCTCGGCTGGCTTTGACTTCTCTTATATACACTGCAATTATATGGATATCTGCGTTCCACTCCCTACTAATTCGCTCTGCTTGGCTCTGGGGTTGCCAGCAATAGTGGTCGCTGCACGATAGGTTGAGATAGGTTACGATTGGTTTTGTTACGACTGGTTAGGTTAAAAGAGGATCGCTTTTACTTTAGTGCAATAGTCCGCTATTAGGGGGACTCCTGCGACACAGCGTGCTCTAATGCCTCCAGGTTCGCTTTGTGAGGGCCAACTATAGTGGCCTCTGCACGGTACATTATATCATGTTACGTTCGGTTATGCTGGGACAGGCTAAGTTTTGTCACGGCAGTTTTAAGTTTTGTGTTCAACACTGCTATACGGTGGATTTCTGCGCTCCACAAAGCTCTAGTATCTCCTGCTTGACTCTGTGGAGGGCAACAATAGCGGGCTCACACGTTAAGTTAAGTCAGGCTATATGAGGTTTTGTACTGTTCGTTTGGGTTAGGCTTGGGCAGCTATTACTTTTCCGATATACACAGCGATTATGAGGATTTCTGGGGTTTACTCTTCACTATCTTGTTCCGCTTGACTCTGGGGAGGGCAGCAATAGTGGTCACGTCGCGTTAGGTTGAGTTAGGCTACGTTTGGTTATGTTACGATTGGTTAGGTTAGGAGAGTATAGCTTTGCCTTTAGTGCTGTATTACGCTATTTGGTTTGATTTCTGCACCCTACCGTGCACTAATATTTTCAGCCTGGCTCTGGCAATGCCAGCAATAGTGGTCTGGGCACGCTATGATGTTTCAGGTTACGTCCGGTTAGTTTGGGTCAGGCTAAGCTTGGTCAGGATAGCTTCCACTTTTGTGCTGTGCACTGCTATTGGCAGGACTTCTGCACTCTGCTGTGCTCTAGTATGTCATGCTTGGCTCTGTGGCGGGCAACAATAGCACGTTAGGTTCAGTTATGCTATGTTTGGTTATGTTAATGTTAGTTTTGGTCATGAGAGGGTAACTTTGGCATTAGAAATACAGCCTGCTATTAGGTGGATTTTTGCGTCCTACAGTGCTATAATATTTAAAGCTTGGCTCTGGGAAGGCCAGCAGTAGTGGCCTCGGCACGTTATTTAGAGACAGGTTACGTTCGAATAGGTTGGCTTAGTATAAGTTTGGTAAGGGATCGCCTTAGCTTTGTGCCGGGCACTGCTGTTCGGCGGATATGTGCGCTCCACTGTGCTCGAGTATGTTCTGCTTGGCACTGCGGGGCAGCAATATCGTTCTCGTCACGCTAGGTTGGCGTAGGCTATGTTCTCTTATGATCTTTTGGTTTGGGTTTTGTTGGGGTAGCTACGACATTTCTGATGCACACAGCGATTCTATGGATTTGTGTGTTCTACTCTCCACTAATCTGTGCGGCTTGGTTTTGGGGATGCCATCAACAGTGGTCGCGGCACGTTAGGCTGAGTTATGTTACGTTTGATTTTGTCACGTTTGTCTGGGTTAGGAGAGGATAGCTTCGACATTATTGCTGTAGTCTGCTATTAGGTGGACTTCTGCGTCCAACATTGCTCTGATGTTTTCTGCTTCGCTCTTGAAGGCCAGTAATAGAGGTCTCGGCAAGATATGTTGAGTCATGTTACGTTTCGCTAGGGTAGGTTAAGAAGGCGTGGTTAGGATTTCTTTGCCTTTTTTGCTTTGCACTGCAATTCCGCGGATTTCTGCGCTCTGTATTGCTCTACCATACTCTGCTCGGCTCTGGTGAGGCGTGAAATAGAGGCTGATGCACGTTTGTCTGAGTCGTGTTACGTTTCGTTAGGTTAGGATGGATCAGGTTAGGTTAGTGTATCAGCGGTTCTTGTGCTAAACACCGCTCTGCGACGGATATTTGCGCCCTACTGTGCTGTAGTACACTCTGCTTGCCTCTGTGGAGGCCAGCATTATTGGTCTCGTTACGCCATGTTTAGATACACAACGTTGTTATATGTTAGGTAAGGTCAGGGTAGGTCAGAGTATGTTTGACTTCCCTGCTATACACTGCAATGCGGTGCATGTCTGCGCCCTGCTGTGCTCTATCATATTCTGCTTGTCTCCGTGTAGGCCAGAAATAGTGGTCTCGGCACGATAGGTTGAGCTATGCTATGTTCGGTTGTGTCGCGTTTGGTGAGGATAGGATGTTGTAGTTCCGACTTTTGTGCTATACGCTGCTATACGCGGACTTCTGCGCTCTACCGTCTTCCAAAATTTTCAGCTTGGCTCTGTGAAAGCCAGCAATAGTGTTCTCGGCACATTTGGTTGAGTCGTGTTACGTTTGATTAGGTTAGGTTATGCAGGCTGGGTTACGATTTCTTAAACGTTTGCGCTGCACACTGCTATACTGTCGATTCCTACGCTCTACATTGCTCTACTACAATCCACTCGACACTGGGGGTGCGAGCAATTGTGTTTGTGGCACGTTAAGCTGGGTTAGGTTTCGTTTGAATAGGATGGGTTATGTTTAGTTTGGTCAGGATATCATTGTCTTTCGTGCCATACACGGCTTTCATGCAGTGCTCTACTGTATTCTGACTGTCTCCGCGTATGCCAGCAGCAGTGGTCGCGGCACGCTCAGTTGAGTTACGCTACGTTTGGTTAGTTCAGGTTAGGATCAGTTTGGTCACGGTAACTTCGACTTTCGTGCTATATACTGTTTTTTGGTGGACTTTTGCGCTCCATATTGCTCTACTCTTCTCTGATAGAGCCTGGGGAGGCGAGCAAGTGTGGTCCTGGCACGTCAGGTGAGTTACGTTACGTTTGGTTAGGTTAGGGAATGTCAAGTTTGTTCAGGATAAAGACGACCTTCGTGCAATAAACCGTTGTTCGGTGGATTTCTGCGCACGACTGTGCTCTACTACATTCTGCTTGGCCCTGGGGAGGGCAGAAGTAGTGGTCGCGGCACGATACGCTGACGTAGGCTACGTTTGGTTAGGTCATGTTAGCTTGGGTTTGGTCTGGATGCATATAACTTTTGTATTATACAGTGTGATTCTATGAATTCTGCGCCCCACTGTCCTCTAGTATGTTCTGCTCTACTCTGTGGTGGCCAGCCATAGCGGTCGCGGTACGTTAGGTTGGGTTATGTTACAGCTGTTTATGTTAACATTGGAAATATTAGGAGAGGACATCATCGACCTTTGTGCTATACGCTGCTATTCCCTGCATTTCTGCTCTTTAATGTGCTCCAGTATGTTCTGCTTGGCTCCGAGGTGGCCAGTAATAGTGGTCGCAGCACGGTATGTCGAGCTATGCTTCGTTAGGCTATGTTAGGTTAGGACAGGTTTGGCTATGGTACCTACGACCTTTGTGCTACACACTTCTATTCGGTTGATTTCTGCGCCACTCATTGCTCTACTATACTCTGCTCGACACAGTGGAGGCGAGCGATAGTGTTCGCGGAACGTTACGTTTAGTTACGTGACGTTTGATTAGATTAGGTTAGGTTAAGTTTGGTAATGGTAGCTTCGACTTTCCTGCTATAATCTGCTATTCGGTGGATTTCTGCTCCCTGATGTGCTCTAAAATGCTCTGCTTGGCACTACGAAGGCCATCAACATAGGTCGCGTCATGTTATGTTGAGTTAGACTTCTCTTGGTTAGGTTACGATGGTTCAGGTTGGGTTAGGTTATCTTTGACCCTTGTGCTGTACACCGCAATGCGATGGACTCCTGCGCTCTACTGTGCTGCATTACCTTCTGCTTGGCTCTGTGGAGGCAAGCAATTGCGGCATCGTCGTGTTAGTTTGAGTTAGGTTCAGTTCGGATACGTTACGCTTGGCTAGGTTAGGACAGGCTTCTGTATCTTTTTTGCCATGCACTGCAATTCTGCGGTATACTGCGCTCTGCTGTATTCTGATTGGATATGTGGAGGCCAGCAATCTTGATCTTGGCGCGTTATATTGTGTTACACAACGTTCGTATAGGTCAAGTTAGGCCTGGCTGGGTTAGGGTATCTTTCACTTTTTTGCTTTGCACTGCAAAGCTGTTGACTTCTGCGCTTTACTGTTCTCTACTATATTCTGCTTGGTACTGGCGAGGCCGGATGTAGAGGCCGCAGTGCTTTATGTTGAGATAGGCCACGATTTGTTGTGTTATGACTATTAATGTTAGGATAGGATAGGCATTGACTTTGTGCTGTAAAGTGCAATGCGGCGGATCTGTGCGCTCTACTCTGCTCTAGTATATTCGGCTTGGATCTGTGGGGGCCTGAAATAGTGCTCGCGGGACGTTACGTTGAATTAGGACACTTTAAGTTCTGTAACGATTGGCTATGTTAGGATAAGACGAATTGCGCCCTTGTTCTCTACAGTGCAATGCGGCGGATTTCTGCGCTGAACTGTGCTCAAGCAAATTCTGCTTCACTCCCGGCAGGCCAGCAATAGTGTTCTCGGCGCATTGGTTTGGGTAAAGTCACGTATGTTTATGCTCCGCTTGGCTAGGTTAGAACATGGTAGCCTTCAGATTTCTGCATTCTACTGAGCTCGTGTATGTTCAGCTTTGCTCTGCGGAGTCCTGGAATATTTGTTTCGTCACGTTACGTTGAGTTACAGTACATTTGGACAGGTCAGGATTGGTCAGGTTAGCTTAGGGTATCTTCCACTTTTTTGCTTTGCACTCCATTGCGGTGGATTTCTGCGCTCTACTGTACTACTTAGGGTATCTTCCACTTTTTTGCTTTCCACTCCATTGCGGTGGATTTCTGCGCTCTACTGTACTGAAGTATATTCTGCTTGGCTCTAGAGAGGCCAGCAGTAGTGGCCTGAGGGCGTTATGTTGAGATAAGCTGCGTTTGCTTATGACACGTTAGATATGTTAGGAAGGAGTAGCTTAGACTTCTATGTCATACACTGCTATTCGGTGGATTCCTGCCATCTACTGTGCTCAATTATTTTCTGCTTGTTTCCGTGGTGGCAAGGAATAGTGGTCTCCTCACGCTATGTTATGTTTCACTGTGTTTGGATTGGTTAGGTTAGGTCAGCTTAGGTCAGGATGTGTTTGACTTATGTTCTATACACTCATATGCCGTGGGTCTATGCGCTCTACTCTGCTCTAATACTTCCTGCTTGGGTCCAGCGTGGATGGAAATAGCAGTCTCGGCACGATAGGGTGGACTACGACACGTCTGGTTATGCAACGTTTGGTGAGGTTCGGACAGAATAGTTTAGACGTTTGTGTCATACACTGCTATTCGGTGAATTTCCACCGTCGACTGTGCTCTAATATGTTCTGCTTGGCTGTGTGGTGGCCAGGAACTGTGATCTCGGCACGTCAGTCTGAGTATTGTTACGTCTCGTTAGGTTAGGTTGGGATGATCTGGTTAAGATTTCCCTTTTTGTGCTATACACTGCTCTTCGTTGGATTTCTGGGCTATACATTGCTCTATTATACTCTGCAAGACTCTGGGGTTTCAATTAATCACGGGCGCGGCACCTTAGGCTGAGATAGTCTACAGTTGGTTAGTTTAGGTTATGTTAAGGTAGGTAAGGATAACTTTGACTTTCGTGCTATAAACTGTTGTACGGTGGATTTCTGCGATCCACTGTGCTCGACTATATTCTGCTTGTCCCTCGGGAGACTAGCAATTGTGGTCGGGACACGTTACGTTGAGTTAGGCTATGTTCGGTTATGTTCTGCATGTTTGCGTTATCTTTGGTTAGCTTAGACATTTCTGACATACTCCTCAATTCTATGTACTTCTGCGTCCTACTATCCACATGTTTGTTCTGCTTGGCTCTTTGGAGGCCAGCAATCGTGTTCGCGTCACGTAAGGTTGTGTTAGGTTGCGTTTATTTATCATAAGGTAGGCTAGGTTGGGAGATGATTGCTCTGACATCTGTGCTGTACACTGCCATTCGGTGGATTTCAGGGCTCCACTGTCCTCTAATGTGTTCAGCTCGACTCTGCCAAGGCCAGCAATAGCTGTTTCGGCACGATAGGCTAGGTCATAATGCGTTTGGTTACATTACGTTTGGATGGGGTACAAGAGTATAGCTTCGGATTTTGTGATATACACTGTCTTCGTAGGATTTCTGCGCTATACATTGCTCTAATAAGCACCGCTTGGCTCTGGGGATGGCAGCAATAGTGGTCGAGGCATGTCATGTTTTGTTAGGCTACGTTGCGTTTTGTTACGTTAGTTTGGTTTAGGTGAGGATGGCTTTGACTTTTCTGTTATACCCTGCGGTTCTATTAATTTCTGCCTTCCACCCAACTCTAATATTTTCTGCTCGGCTCCGCGGAGGCCACCAATAAATGTCTCGGCACGTTAGGTAGATTTCAGTTACGTTCAGTCAATATAGGTTATGACAAGTTCGGTCAGCATGGCTTTGTCGTTCGTGTTACACACTGTTAATCGGTGCATATCGGCGCTCTACTGTTATCTACAACCATCTTCTTGGCCTTGGGCAGGCCAGCATTTACGTTGGCAGCACGCTATGTGGCGAGGGCTGCAATTGTGGTGGCGGCATGTTGGGCTTAGTTTGGTTACGTTTGGTAGAGATACGATTGGTTAGGCTTGGGCACACTTGTCCTCTGGGCTGCGCACAGCTATTGTATGGACTACTGTGCACTACCATGCACTTACACTCCCTTCTTTGCGGGGACTCCAGGAATAGTGGTCGCGGCAAGTTAGGTTGAGCCATGTTCCGTTTGGGTAGGTAAGGTTCGGTCAGCCTTGTATCGGATATCTTCTACTCTTGTGCTGTACACTGCTATTCGGTGGATTTCTGCGATCCACAATGGTCTAATATGCTCTGCGCTGCTCTGAGGATGCCAACACTTGCGGGAGCAGCACGTTAGGTTGGGTGAGGCTACGTTTCATCAGGCGACGTTTGTCTGGGATAGGTTTCTCTCTGGGTTAGCTTTGACGTCCGTGTTATAAACAGCTATTCGGTAGATTTCAGAGTCCTAGTGTGCCCTAGTATGTTCTGCTATGCCGTGGGTACGTGTGCAATAGTGGTCTAGGCACGCTAGAATGAGTTAGGTTACGTTCGGTTGTGTTATGTTTGGATTGGTTAGGCCAGGATAGCTTAGACTTTTGTGCTATGCACTGCGATTCGGTTGATTTCTGGATTCTACTATGCTCTAGAATGTTCTGCTAGATTCTGGGGCGGCCAGCAATAGAGGTCCCGGGTCGATTGGTTCAGTTATGTTATGTTTGTTTATGTTTCTGTTGGATTTGGTCAGGAGAGAATAGCTTTGACATTAGAGCTACAGTCTGCTACTTGGTGGAATTTTTCACCCAACAGTGCCTTAATATTTTCAGCTAGGCTGTGGGAACGCCGGAAACAGTGGTCTCGGCACGCTATGTTGTGTCAGGCTACGTTAGGTTTGGTTGGCATGGGCTAAGTTCGGTAAGAATAGCTATAACTTTTGTGCTTTACACAGTCACTCGGTGGATCTCTGCGCACTACTGTGCTCTAGTATGTCCTGCTTGGCACTGCGGGGCCAGTAATATCGGTCGCGGCACGTCAGGGTAAATTAGGATACGTCCGGTTACGCTACGATTCGCTTGTCATTAGAGGATAGCTATGCCTTTAGTGCTACCATCTGCTACTTGATGATTTTCTGAGACCTACAGTGCTGTAATATTTTCAGCATGGCTCTGGCATGTCCAGGAATAGTGGTATCGGCACATTATAATGGGTAATGTTACGTACGGAAAGGTTGGGTTAGGAAATATTTGGTCAGAATAGTTTTAACTTTTGAGATTTACGCAGCTTTTAAGTGGATTTCTGCGATCAACTATGCTCTAGGAAGTCCTGCTTTTCTCTGGGGACAGCAATAGCGGTCTCGGCACGTTTGGTAGGGTTATGCTATGTTTGGCTATGTTCAGTTGGTCTGGGTTAGGCTCGGGTAGCTTTGACTTCTCTGATGTACACTGCGATCGTATGCATTCCTGTGCTCTACTCTCCACTAATATGTTCTGCTTGGTTCGGGGGGGGGGGGCAGCAATGGTGGTCGCGGCACGTTTGGTTGTCCTAGGCTTGGTTTGGCCGTGTTAAGATTAGTTAGGTTAGGAGGGGCCAGATTCGTCTTTAGTGCTGTAGTCCGCTACCAGGTGGATTTCTGCGCCATACGGTACTCTGATTCTTTCTGCTTCGCTCTGGGAAGGTCAGGAATAATGGTCTCGGCACGTTACGCTTGGACGTGTTACGTTCGTGTACGCTGGTGCACGCTAAGTTTCGAGAGGACAGCTCCAACTCTTCTGTTGAACACTGCTATTCGTCGGATTTCTGTGCTCTACTGTGCTCTAGTATGCCCTGCTTTGCCCTGGGGAGGGCAACAATAGCGGTCTCGGCACTTTAAGTTGTGTCAGGCAAAGTTTGCATATTTTCCGTTGGTTCGGGTTAGGATTTGGTAGATTTGACTTTTCTGATATACACAGCGATTAACTGCATCTTTGTGTCCTGTTTCCCACTAATGTGTTTCGTTTGACTCTGGCTAGGCCAGCAATAGTGGCCACGGCACTTTAGGTTGATTTTGGTTACGAGGGGATAGCTTTGAATTTAGTGCCAAGGTCTGCTATTAGGAGAACTTCTGCTCCCTACAGTGCTGTATTGTCTTCTGCTTGCCTCTGGAAGGCCAGCAAAAGGGGTCTCGGCACGTTATTGAGCGAAAGGTTACGTTTTGGTAGGCTGGGTCATGCTATGTTTGGTTAGGATGTCACTAAATTTTGTGCTGTACACTTCTATCCGGTTGATTTCTGCGCTCTAAAGCGCTCTAGTTGTTTTGCTTGGCTTTGGGGGGGGGGCAGCAATACTGGTCGCGCCACGTTAGGCTGAACTGCGTTACGGTTGGTTACGTTTGGAATGGATGACTTTGACCTTAGTGCTATAGTCTTCAATAAAGTGGATTTCTGCTCCCTGCAGTGATTTAATCTTTTCAGCTTGTCTCTGCCAAGGCCAGCAATGGTGTTCCCGGCACGTTAAGATGAGTCATCATACGTTCGGTTAGGTTCGGTTAGGCTACATTTGGTAAGGATCGTTTTAACTTTTGCTCTGTACGATGCTATTCGGTGGAATTCTGCGCTCTACTGTGCTGTAGTATGTCCTGCTTGGCAATGGGGCGGGCAACAATAGCGGTCTCGGCACGTTAGTGCGAGTTATTCTACGTTTGGTTATGTTCTGTTGGTTTGGGTTAGGCTTGTGTAGCTGCGATAATAAGGTTTCCTGCGTTCTACTCTCCAATAATGTGTTCTGCTTGGCTCTTTGGGGGCCAGCAATGGCGGTCGCGGCACGGTAGGTTGAGTTAGGTTAGGCTTGGTTGGGTGGGGTTAGGCTAAGTTTGGTCAGGGTGGCTTTAACTTATGTGCTGTACACCGCTGTCAGGCGGATGCCTTCGCTCTACTGTCCTCTAATACGATCTTGTTGGCTCTGGTGAGGCCAGCAATTGCCGCTACGGCGCGTTAGGCTTGGTTAGATCACATTTTGCTTTTCTAGGTTAGGTTAGGTTTGGTTAGGATAGCTTTGACTTTTCTGCTTTACATTGCGATTCCATGGATTTCTGTGCTCTATTCTTCTCTAATATGTTACACTCGAATGTTTGGGTGCCAGCAATAGCTTTCGCGGCACGTTAGAGGGAGTCACGTTTCGTTCGGTTAAGTTGCAATAGGTTATGTTAGGATAGGATATTCTTGGGCTTCTTGCTATACACAGCTATTCGGTGCCTTTCTGCGCTATGATGTGTTGCATTATGTTCTGCATGGCGCTGGGGAGGCCAGCCATAGTGTCATCAGCACGATGGCTTCAGTTCTGCTACTTTCGGTTATGTTACGTTTGGCAACGTTATGGCAGGGTTGCTTTGACTTTTGTGATATACTCTGTTGTTCGGTGGCTTTCTGCGCCCTACTGCACTCTAGTATGCCCTGCTTGGATATGGGGAAGCCAGGAAAAGTGGTCTCGCCACGTTACGTTGAGCTACGCTACGTTTGGTTGATTTAGGTTAGTTCATGTAGGGATTGGTTGTCCTTGACTCTCTTATTATGCACAGCAATGCGGCGGGTTTCTGCGCTCTACCATTCCCTAGTACATTCTGCTCGCCTCTGGGGAGGCCAGAAGTAGTGTCCTAGGCACGTTGGTTTTAGTTCGGTTACGTTCGGTTATGTTACGTTTGGTTAGGCTAGGATAGGGTCGCTTTGACTTTTGTGCTATACGCTGTTAATCTATGAACCTCTGCGTAGTCAAACATACACTATCTCAACACTTCGTGCCGCGTACACTATTGCTGGTCCCCCGCGGGCAAGCAGAATACATTAGAGCACAGTAGAGCGTAGAAATCCACCGAAAATCATTATGTACCACGAAAGTCATATCTATCCAAGTCTAACCCAAACCAGCGTAACGTAGCCGAACGTAGCCTAATTCAACATAACCGCCCGAGGCAACTGTTAATGGCCTCCCCAGAGTCGAGCAGAGTACAGTAGAGAGACGTAGGGTGTAGAAATCCACCGAATACCAGAGTATAGCAGAAAAGGCAAAGCTACCGTTTCCATGCCTAACCAATCGTAACATAAACAAACGTAAGGTAACTGAACCTAACGTGCGGACACCACACTTTCTGTCATCCGTAGAGACAAGCAGATTATACTTGAGAACAGTAGATCGTGGAACTCGAACGCATTGCTGTGAATAGCACAAAAAGCGAAGATATCCTGACCATACCTAACAAATCCTAACGAAACCAAACGTAACATAAATCAATGTATCACGCCGCGGTCACATTTTAAGGCCCCTCAAGGGCAAGGCAGAGCATACCATGGTAGAGTAGACCGCAGAAAGCAAACAAATAGATTCGTATAGCAGAAAATCCAAGGATATCCTAACCTGACCTGACCTAATTTCACCAAACCGAACGTAGAATATCAAACCTGACGAGCCGAGACCCGTATTGCAGGCCACTCCAGTGCCTAGAAGAACATATTTGGGAACAGTAGAGCGCAGAAATCTCCGTATAGCAATGTATAACACAAAAGACTGTGCCATCCTGGCAAACCGCAACAAATCGTGATCTAACCAAACGTAATGCAACACAGCCTAACGTGCGGCGACCACTACTGCTGGCATCCCGGGAGTCGTGCAGAGTGTAGTAGCGCAACATACAGCGTAGGTATCCATCGAGTATCCGTGTATGGAACAAAAATCAAAACTATCCTATCCTAACCTCACAAAACGTGACATGACAAAACGCGGACTAACTCGGAGTAACTTGCTGAGACCAATAATCCTGGCGTCCATAGAGCCATTGGCGAATACGCTGTAGCACAGTAGAGCGCAGAAACCGACTGAATATCGGTGTATAGCATAAAAGTCGGAGCTATTCGCTCCTAACCTTACCAGTCGTGACATAACCAAACGTTACCCACCATAAACTACCGTGCAGGGACCATAATTGCTGGCCTCCGCAGAGCATTCAATAACAAGATGGAGCACAATAAAGCGCAGAAATCCACCGAATAGCAGTGCAAAACACAAACGCCAAAACTACCCTAAGGGACCACAATTGCTGGCCTCCGCAGAGCATTCAATAACAAGTTGGAGCACAATAAAGCGCAGAAATCCACCGAATAGCAGTGCAAAACACAAACGCCAATACTACCCTCTACAAAGATAACCAATCATGACATACACAATCATAACCTAACACAACCTAAGGAGCCGCTACTGCTATTGCTGGCCTTCCCACAGTCTAGCGGAGCATAGTACAGCGCTGAGATAGACCGAGCTACAGTGCATACCACGAAAGTCAAAGCTATCCAATGCCAACCCAGAATAACCTATGCTAACCAAACTTTGTCTAACTAAATCTAACGTGCGCAGACCTCTATTGCTAGTCTCCCCAGAGTCAAGAAGAGAATATTATAGCGCAGCAGTGCACAGAATTCCACAGAATAACAGCGTATACCACGAAAGTCTATGCTATCCTAACCTAACCCAAACAAAGGTAAACAAACCAAACGTAGCCTAACTCATCCTAATGTGACGATACCACCATTTCTGACACCCCCAGGGTCGAGCAGCGTATGGTACAGCAATGAGGAGCATAGAAATCAACCGAAGTGCTGTGTGTATATCAAAAGTCATGGATAACCTGACCGAACCTAGCCCAACCTGACCAGACCAACCGTAACATAGACCAACATAACGTGCCGCAAACACCACTGCTGGCTTCTAAAGAGACATGCTGAGTATGATAGAGCACAGTACAGCACACAAGTCCACAGAATATCGGTGTTGAGCACATGAGTCTAAGCTACTCCGACCTAAACCAACTTAACTTTACCCGACCGAGCGTAATCTATCTCAACCTAACGTGCCGCTACCAGTATTGCTGGCCTCCACAGGGTCAATCAGAGCATATTAGGGGAGAGAAGAGCGCAGAAATCCATAGCATAGCAATGTACAGTAGAAAAGTCGAAGCTAACCAAACCAAACCTGAACTAACGTGACATAGCGAGACGCATCCTATCTCAAACTAAGGTGCCGAGACCACAATTACTTGCTCCTCCAGACTCATGCAGAACATACTGCATCACACTAAACCGCAGAAGTATACCGCATTCCTGTGTACAGCACAGGAGTCAAAGGTATTCTAACCTAACCCAGAAGAACCTAACCTATCCGAACATATAATAACTAAACGTAACCTGTCTCGACCTAGCGTGGCTCGACCACAATTACTGGCCTCCCCAGACTCAAGCAGAGCATACTAGAGCACAGTATAGCGCAGAAGTATACCGCATTCCTGTGTACAGCATGGACGTCAAAGTTATCCTATAACTCGGAGTATACCTCGAAGGTTGTAGCTACCCAAAGCTAGCCCGAACAAACATAAAACAACCAAACGCTGCACAACTCAACCTAACGTGCCTAGATCACTATTGCGGGCCTCCCCATCGCCAAGCAGAGCATACTAAAGGAGAGTAGAGCGCAGAATTCCGTAGAATGGCAATGTATTGCAGAAGACTCAAAGCTCACATTACCAAACCCAGAATAACCTAGCCTAACCAACCGTAACCTAACTCAACCAAACGAGCCGAGACCACTTTTTCTGGTCTCCGCAGCGCCAGGCAGGATATTCTAGAGCACAGTAGAGGGCAGTAATCGACCGCATTGCAGTTATTGGCTCAAAAGTCTAAGGTATCACGACCAAACCTATCCTTACCTAACCTAACCAAACGAAAGGCATCTTCTTCTAACGTACCGCGACCAATATTGATGGCCTCCACAGAGCAGGGCAGGGTATACTGGAGCACAGCAGAATGGAGAAATTCAACTAATGGCAGTCTATAGCACAAGAGTCAAAGCCATCCTAATGAAACTTAACCTAACCTAAGCTAACCAAACGTAACCTAACTCGACCTATCGTGACACGCCCGCCATTGCTGGCGGCCGCAGAGTCGAGTAGAGTACAGTAGAGGAACGAAGAGCGCAGGAATCCTCCGAAACGCAGTGTACAGCACAAAAGTCAAAATTATACTCTCGTAACATAACCAAACGTAGCCCACACTTACGAAACCTAACAAAACATGACGTGCCTAGGCCAATATTGCTGTCCTCCACATTGGCAAGCAGAACATATTGGGGGAGAATGCAGTGCAGAAGTCAATAGAATGGCAGCGTATAGCAGAAAGGTCAAAGATCTCCAAACGTTGCCCATGCTAACATAACCCAATAAAACGTAACCTAACAGATACTAACGTGCCGCGGCCACTATTTCTGGCCGCCCCAGTGGAAGGCATGGTATACTAGAGCACAATAGAATGGAGAAATCAACCGAACACCAGTGTACGGCACAAAAGTCATGGCAATCTTTTCCTAACCTAACCAATCGTAGCATTACAGGCGTAACCAAACTCTACCTGACGAGCTGCCACCACTATTGCTTTCCTCACTAGAGCCAAGCAGAATATATTAGAGGAGAGTGGAGAGCAGAAATCCAGAGAGTCGAGGTGTACAGCAGAGTAGTCAAAGATACCGGAACCTAGCCCAAACTAACATAACCTGACCTGAAGTAGCCATGCTCAACGTAACGAGCCGCCACAACAATCGCTCGCCTCCCCGGTGCCAAGCGGATTACAGTACAGCTCAGCGGAGGGCAGGAAACCACCAAATATCTGTGTATAGCACAAAAGTGGAAGTTATACTCCCTAACCTAACCAATCTTAGCATAACTGGACGTATACTAACTCAAACTAACGTGCAAAGGCCAATATTACCGGCCTCGCCACAGCCAAGCCGAATATGCAAGAGCGCAATAGAGCGCACAAAAAAACCGAATAGCAGTGTGTAGCACAGAAGTCAAGGGTACCCTTTTCCAACCTAACCTAACCTAGGAAATCTTAATATAACCGAACGTATCCTTGCTTACACTGACGTGCCGCGACCACCATTACTGTCGTCCCCAGAGCCAAGCAGGACATACCAGAGTACAGTAAAGTTCAGGAATCCACTGAATAGTAGAGTACAGCATAAAAGTTAAAGCAACGCTAACCGTACATAGCCTAACCCAACTTAAACGATCGTAACCCTACTCAACAAAACGTCCCGAGGCCACTGTTGGTGGCCACCCCAGAGCCAGGCTGCAAATATTAGAGCACTGTAGGGAGCAGAAATTCAACTCATAGCAGACTGTGGCACCAAAGTCAAGGCCACACCCTACAAACCTATCCAAACGTAACATAACCAAACGTAATATACCTCATTCCAATGTGCCGCGAGCACAATTGCAGGACTCCACAGGGCCAAGCAGAGCACATTAGCGGAGAGAACAACGCAGAAATCAGAAGAATCTCAGCTTGTATCGGAAAAGTCAACGTTACCCAAGCCTAACCCAAGCCAGAAAAACAGAAAGAAACATCGCTTAACTAAACCTGTCGTGCCGAGACCGTTAATGCATCCATCCCCAGTGCCGAGCAGGACATACCAGAGCACAGTAGAGTGCAGGAATCCACTGAATAGTAGTGTAAAGCACAAAAGTTAAAGCTACTCATACCTAGCATAGCCAAACCCAACTTAACCGAACGTTACCTGATTCAGTATAACGTGCCGAGGCCACTGTTTGTGACCCTTGCAGAACAAAGCTGAAAATATTGGGGAACTCTAGGGAGCAGAAATGCACCTAATAGCTGACAATTGCACTACAGGCACAACTATCCTCCCCTAATCTGACCAATCGTGACTCTGCTCAACCTAACTTGCCGCGACCACTGTGGATGGCCTCCCGGATCGAAGCAGAACACGTTAGTGGAGAGCAGCAGGCAGAAATACATAGAACAACAGCGTACATCAGAAATGTCAATGGTACACTAGCCAAACCCAGTCCAACATAACATAGCTAAACATAGCCAAACTCAACCTAACGGGCCAAGACAGCAATTGCTGCCTTCGCCAGAGCCCGGCAAGACATACTAGGGCCCAACAGAGCGCAGAAGCCCACCGAAAAGCAGTGTGCAGCGCAATGGTTAAAGCTATCCTAGCCAAACTTAGCCTAACTCAACCTGACCTAATGTAACCTGACTAAGCGTAACGTGCCTAGACCACTATTGCTGGCATTCCCAGACGCAGGGCGAAAATATTAAGTCACTCTCGCGCACAGAAATCCACCTAATAGCAGACAATAGCACTTAAGTCATTCTTATCCTCTCCAACTTAATCAATCGTAACATAACCGTACATAACGTAGCTCAACCTGACGGGCCGGAAGCACTACTTCTGGTCTGGCCCGAGCAAAGCGGAACACATTAGTGGGGAGTAAGACGCATAAATCCATAGAATCACAGTGTATATCAGTAAGGTCAAAGCTGCCTAAGCCTTACGCAAACCAACGGTACATAGCCAAACATATCCTAACACAACCCAATGTGCCGGAGACGCTATTACTGCCCCCCCCCCCCAGCCAAGAAGTTCAGACTACAGCGAAGTAGAGCACAGGAATCCACCGAATGGCAGTGTACGGCACAGAAGTCAAAGCTATGCTAACCAAACATACCCTAACCCAACGTAAACGTTCGTAACCTTACTTAACATGACGTGCCGAGGCCACTGTTGGTGACCTTCCCAGAGCCAAGCTGGAAATATTAGAGCAATGTAGAGCGCAGATATGCGCCTAATAGCAGACTATGGCACCAAAGTCGTAGCCACCCTCACCTAACATAACCAACCGTAAGATAAACAAACGTAACATATCTCATTCCAATGTGCCGCGAGCACTATTGCAAGCCTCCACAGGGCCAAGCAGAACACATTAGTGGAGAGCACAACGCAGAAATCCATAGCATCTCTGTGTGTATCGGAAAAGTCAAAGCTACACAAACCTAAGCCAGGCCGTCAGGGCATAACCGAACGTAGCCTAACTCAATCTAACGAGACGAGACCGCTATTCCTGACCGCCCAGATCAACGCAGGGCATACCGGAGCACAGTGGAGGGCAAAAGTCCACCCTGTAGCAGTGTACGGAACAAAAGTTAAATCTATCCTAACCAAACTTTGCCTAGCACAACCTGAGAGAACGTAACCGTAATAGGCATAACGTACCGGGAACACTATTGTTGGCCGTCCCAGACGCAAGCCGAAAATATCAGAGCTCTGTAGGGTGCAGAAATCCACCTAACAGAGGTATATTGCACAAAGCCATAGCTATCCTCTGCAACCAAACTAATCGTAACATAACCGTACGTAACGTAACTCAACCTAACGTGCCGCGAGCACTATTGCTGGCCTCCCCACAGCCAAGCCGGTCACATTAGTGAAGAGTAGAGCGCAGAAGTCCATAGAACATCATGGTATATCAGTAAAGTCAAAGCAACGTATGCCCAATCCAAGCAAGTGGAACACTAGCAAACAGGGCCTAGCTCAACCTAAAGTGTCTAGATCGCTATTGTTAGCCTCGCCAGAGCCACGCAGGACATACAAGAGCGGAGTACACCGCAATGGTATACCGAATAGCAGTGTACAGCACAAAAGTTAAAGCTATCCTACCCAAACTAAGCCTAACCTGGTCTAACCGAACGTAGCCTGACTCAACATTTCGTGCCGAAACCGCTATTGCTGCCCTCCCCAGTGGCAAGCAGAGCATATTAGAGTGCAGTAGAGCGCAGAAGTCCGCAGAATTGTAGTGCACAACACAGAAGTAGGTGCTAACCCATCCAAACTTAGTCTAGCCCAACCTAACGGAATGTATCAAAACACAACATAACATGCCGAAACCACTATTGCTGCCGGTCCCTGAGCAAAGCTAAATATATTAGAGCACAGTAGGGCGCAGGTATCCACCTAACATCAGACCATAGCACTAAAGTTAAAGCTGTACCCTCCTAACCTGTCCAATGTTACATAGAAAACGTAACATAGCTCAGCCTAACGTGCCGGAACCGCTACTGCTGGCCACTGCCGAGCGCAGCAGAGCGCATTGGTGGAGAGTAGGGCGCAGAAATGCATAGAATCGCAGTGTGCATCAGAAAAGCCAAAGCTAACAAAATCAAACCAACCCAACATAACATAGCGAAACATTGCCTAACACAACCTAACGTGCTGCGATCGCTATTGATGACCTTCACAGGGCCAAACAGAACGTACTAGAGCACAGAAAAGCTCCGAACTGCAGTGTACATAGCAAATGTTATAGCTACGCTGAACGAACTTTGCCTGACCCAACCTACATCGAACGCATCCTGACCCAACGTATGGTGAAGTGGCCACTATTGATGGCCTTCCCTACGCCAAGCCGAATGTAGCAGGGCACGGTATGGCGCAGAAATCCACCTAACAACAGATAACAGCGCTAAAGTCAAAGATATCCCCTCCTATTCTAACCAACCGTAACATGAGCAATCGCAATATATCACAACCTAAAGTGCCGCGACCACTATTGCTTGCCTCCCAACAGCCAAGCAGAATATACCAGAGCACAGGAGAGCGCAGTAATAAGCCGCATTGCAGTTTATAGCACAAAAGAGGAAGGCATCCTAACATAACCTCTCCTAACTTTACCAAACTGAACGTAGCTTAACTGAAGACAAGGTGCCGAGACAAATATTGCTGGCATCCCCAGACCCAAGCAGAACATATTATAGTAATGCAGAGCGCAGAATACCACCGCCTAGCGTTGTATATCACAAGAGTCGACGCTTCCTATACTAGCCTAACCAAACGTAACATATCTGACCGTAATCAATCTCAACATAACGCGCCGAGGTCACAATTACTGAGCCCCCAGAGTCGACCAGATCATACTACAACACAGTGGAGCGCAGGAATCCACCGAAATACGGTGTACACAACGTAAGTCCGAGCTATCCCAACCTAACCCAGACTAACATAATCAATCGAAACGCAAAGTAACACA